>NW_023504470.1:0-60323 GCF_004664715.2 Peromyscus leucopus | reverse complement strand
CAGACCAATGATTCTCTGTTGGGAGCCCTGCGGTCTAGTTTTGGACCAGTATATGAGTGCTTGTCCAACAGGTCCAGATGAGGTAAAAGCCCACAGGGACAGTCTTACTCGGCAAGGACCAGTGGACTTCAGGATACTGCAGGATACTGCTGGGACCACGCGGCCTGCATTCTCTCTTCTCTCTCGTGATATTGATGATTCTCTTGGTGGATTTAGTGTCATTTTGTCAATCTTGCATGGAACAGATGTGATCATTCCTGGAAACCCAATTTTTCTCCAATATTTTTCCCTAAAATTCTTTGGGAGCTGATGCTTCTCAGATTTCTTGTCTGGGGAAGCCAGCTGTCTGGAAGAGCCTGGGAGCTGTTCTGATTCAGAGCTGACAGGATCGAAATCAGATCACCCCTATTTCTGTAAATATGTTTTGAATGATATTGTTGTTCTTGAAAATGTGTGCCTATGTCAATTACCTTTTAGTTTTGTAAAGACAGGATGTACCAACTCGATAATTGGCCAAGCCAACAAAATGATAACTGTTGTTTTGGGTTTAAAGATATTTTGATGTTAAAGTTGGGAAAAACACATTTGACATATTTGTTTTTGCTGGGGGTTAATGGAGGATGGAAAAAAACATGTTTGTTATTATGGAAAAGCATGCTTGTTTTTGATGTATAAATAAAGATGGCTGGAGCTATTTCAAAAAAAATAAAGACAACAGAAAAAAATCAGTTCTGTGTCTTCATTACCTTGGAATATTTGTATACTACAAAAGAAAAAGATAAGGAAAAGTTCATTCAGAAATTTTGTTCCATGTTTTCACCAAATAATAGAGGAAAAAAAGAATCAAACTATCAAAGAAAACCCTCAGACCTACAGTATAGCTGACAACAAACGCTTGTGAAGATGAAAGGGAAGGAGAATCTTCACCTAGTGTTGGTGAGCTTGCAAAGTGTAGCAGACACTATGAAAATCAGTGTGGAAAATTCCCCAAAGGTCTTAGATGAGAAATAGTATATGACTGAGATGTATGACTCCTTAGCATATGCTAAAACACATGATTTCCCACTACAGATGTACTTCTGCAGTCATGTTCCTCAACATTCTATTCACAATAGCTAATAAATGGAAGCAGCCCAGTGATTATTCAACTGGTTAATGAATAATGGAAATGTGGTACAAGTATACAGTTCTATTCAACTGTAAAGAAAAATGAAATCTGCAAATGAATTGGTCGAACTGGGAAAGATTGTACTTAGTTATGTTACCCAGGTACAGAAAGACAAATGTTATCTCTTCCCACTTATTTGTAGATTCTAGAACCGAATCTTCTTGGTTTGAATGTAAAACCTTAAATAACCATGAAAGCCAGGAAAGTAGAAAGAGAGCACTGTGGCAGGAGACGTGGCTTCTGAAAGAGAAATAGCAGGGCACAGGTGCTATGAAGGGAAAAATAAAGGTGAGGCTTGACCAGGGAAGAGGAAGGAAGTACTCCCTTGAGAAAGGGAAGGGGAGGGAGAGATACACAGTGAGAGGGAAGAATAGGGAGAGTAGCATAGGGAGAGGGAGAGGGCCATGAGTAATGCTAAGGGTGTTTGAGATCAAGAGCAAAACCTACTATTTATATACTCACTTAAAAATACATAGAAACACATTGTTTCAGTGAAGTGACTTCACATGGTGGAAATACGAATCCCTTGGACCTGTAGATTGGCTGAAACCACCCAACTGCATCAATGAAATACATCCGTTGAGTTGTTGGTGACTGGTCCAAGAGAACTCCAAAATGATAGAAACTACTGCTATTGTGTCAGATTCCAGCTCTAGTGGGGTGGTTGTGAGCCACAGGACAGAGGTGTGAAGTAGGCAAAAAAATGAAGAGTCTGACTACCAATTTTATTTCAACAGATGGCATTGAACAACTCAACCTGTTTTTATTTATATAAATTCTAATTCATTCAAGCATGAGCAATTTCAATAAATTTCTCTTTAATCATTTTCCAAGAATTGACATTACTCATTTTAGTTTACATTCTTCTTCCCCACTCCCTTGATGTCATGGATTTTTATCTCATATCATTAAATTTTATATTGCAAGTCAAATGATTATATCTAGCCAGGCACATTTTATTCATACTGTGCCCTAGCTGGCAGCAAAATGTGGTTACAAAAAAAGATTCAAGGTTATGATTTGTTCTTCATAGTGTGATACTTTTATATTTTAGTAATCAACTGAGTGTATGATGATATACCTAGGATTTAATTTTCAGTTCTAAATCAATTTCTAAATAATCTGTATATCACTTTTTTGTGGATAACAGTTATAATCCAATTCTTTATAAACTTTCAAAATGGCAGTGATTACCTAAATCTTTAACTGCTGGGACCAGTTTCTTTTCTTCCTGGCAGGTTCTATGTGTACTTTTTACTCCCAAGAGAACTGTGAGTTTTAACTGAAAAGATAACTCACCATTCATGTCCGGGCATCAGAGAGATGTCTGAACTTTGATTTCCTTTACCCTTTCCTTGTGTGTCCCTATAAGTTTTAATGTCATCTTTTAAGAAACTGTTTCCCAAGTTCTTGAGTTCTTTGGAATATATTTATCTCTTTTTTAGGATAGTTAAATCAGCAAGAGCCATAAACTTTAGTGAGTTCCTCCTGCTTATTCACAATGACTGTACAGACAGTCAGGGATGACCAGAGAAACTGGTTCCTATGAATGACTGCAAAGAGGCTTAATTTCTTTAAAGAAACATTTAGAAAAATTATCAGTTTTGTTCCCAGGAAGCTCATCCACAATCATAACTAAAAAGCAAAACTAAGAATTATCATAAGAATAAGAATAGCGAGCTATCTTTATTACTATAGCTCTTTAGTAGAGTTTAAAGTCAAAGATCATGATGCATCTAGAGGTTGCTTTATTGTATAGGATTCTTTTAGCTATCCTGGGTTTTTTGTTTTTCCATATGAAGTTGAGTATTGTTCTTCCCAAGTCTGTGAAGAATTGTGTTGGGATTTTGATGGGGATTGCACTGAATCTGTAGATTGCTTTTGGTAAGATTGCCATTTTTACTATGTTATTCCTACTTATCCATGAGCATGGGAGATCTTTTCATTTTCTGATATCTTCTTCAATTTCTTTCTTCAGAAACTTAAAGTTCTTGTCATACAGGTCCTTCCCTTGCTTAGTTAGAGTTACCCCAAGGTATTTTATATTGTTTGTGGCTATTATAAAGGATAATGTTTCTCTGATTTCTTTCTCTTATCATTTGTATATAGGAGGGCTACTGATTTTTTTTAGTTAATCTTGTATCCCACCACATTACTAAAGGTGTTTATCAGTTGTAGGAGTTCACATGTATGCTATCATATTGTCTGCAAATAGTAAAAGTTTGACTTCTTCCTTTCTTATTTGTATCCCCTTTTGTTGTCTTATTGCTCTTACTAGAACTTCAAGTACCACATTAAGTAAATATGGGGAGAGTGGACAGTCTTGTCTTGTTCCTGATTTTAGTGGAATTACTGTAGCAGGAATCTTAAAAGGTCTTATTAATTAAATTAAACCTGAGGCCAGTTATTGAGTTGAATGCTGGAAGTTCAAAGAGACAGAATAGGCCACAGCCACCTCGTCTTGCTAGTTTCTCAGTGTTTCCTGTTTCCTCAGACTGGATGCCTCTGAGTCCTCATCCAGAATGAATCTCAGCTGAACTGCTGCTTGAAAGCCTAAAAGCTTAACCAGCCAAATGCTTCTAGTTTCTGCTCCTCACCCCTTATATACCTTTCTTCTTTCTACCACCACTCCCTGGGATTAAAGGCTTGCTTTCTGGGATTAAAGGCATGAGTAACCATGCTTGGCTGTATCCTTGAACACATGGATTTATGCCTAGCTCTGCTTCCC
Organism: Peromyscus leucopus; assembly: GCF_004664715.2. Lineage (NCBI taxonomy): Eukaryota > Metazoa > Chordata > Mammalia > Rodentia > Cricetidae > Peromyscus > Peromyscus leucopus. The sequence continues at coordinate 56,427 of NW_023504470.1, read as the reverse complement.
AAGTGCTGGGATTAAAGGCGTGTGCTACCACTGACTATCCTGTATGTTTAATATTGTGGCTGTTCTCTGATCCCAGATAAGTTTATTAGGGTGCACAATATTTTGGGGAACACAATACCACCACAAATTACTTTGAGTTTCTCTCCATTTAATTTGATGTTGGCTATCGGTTTGCTCTAAATTACTTTTATTATGTTTATGTATGTTCCTTGTATTCCTGATCTCTCTAGGACTGTTATCATGAAGGGATGTTGGATTTTGTCAAAGGCTTTTTCAGCATCTAATGATTTCATCATGTGGTTTTTTCTTTTTTTTGTGGTTTTTTTTCTTTCAGTTTGTTTATACAGTATATTACATTGACAGTTTTTCATATGTTGAACCATCCTTGCATCCCTGGGATGAAGACTACTTGATCATGGTGGATAATTTTTTTGATGTGTTCTTAGATTTGGTTTGACAGTATTTTATTGAATATATATATATTTTTTAAAGATTTATTTATTTATTATGTATACAGCATGTATCCCTGTAGGCCAGAGAGGGCACCAGATCTCATTACAGATGGCTGTGAGCCACCATGTGGTTGCTGGGAATTGAACTCAGGACTTCTGGAAGAACAGTCAGTGCTCTTAACCTCTGAGCCATCTCTCCAGCCCGTTTATTGAATATTTTTGCATCAATGTTCATGATGAAGATTGGTCTGTAATTCTCTTTCTTTCCAATGGAATCTAATTGAAGATCCTGACATTAATCTGCATATGTATGAACACCTGATTATTGACAAAGAAGCCAAACTGTACAATAGAAAAAAAAAAGCATCTTTAACAAATGGTGATGGTGTAACTGGATGTCAACACATAGAAGATTGCAAATAGATCCATATCTGTTGAAAGTCCAAGTGGATCAAAGTCCTCATCATAAATCCAGTTACACAGAACTTGGTAGAAGAGAAAGTAGGAAGTAGTCTTAAATGTATTGGCACTGGAGACTACTTCCTAAATATAACACCAGTAGCACAGACAGGGAGAGCAACAATTAATAAATGGGATCTTTGGAAACGGAGAACGTTTTGTAGTGTAAAGGACATGGTCAATAAGATAACATAACAGCCTATAGAATGGGAAAAGATCTTCACCAACCCCACATCTGACAGAGGGCTGATCTCTAAATTATATAAAGAACTTAAGAAACTAGACATTAAAATGCCTAACAATCAAATTAAAAAGTGGGTTACAGAACTAAACAGAGAATTCTCAATAGAAGAATCTCAAATGGCCAAAACACATTTAAGGAATTCCTCAGCATCCTTAGTCATTAGGGAAATACAATTCAAAACCACTCCGAGATACCATCTTACATCTGTCAGAATGGCTAAGATCAAAAACCCTGAAGACAGCTTATGTTGAGGAGGATGTGGAGCAAGGGGAACACTCCTCCACTGTTGGTGGGAGTGCAAACTTGTGTAGACACTTTGGAAATATGTGTGGTGGTTTCTCACAAAATTGGGAATCAATCTTCCTCAAGACTCAGCTATACCACTCTTGAGTATATACCCAAGGATTGTATACCACTCTTGAGTATATACCCAAGGACACATGCTCAACTATGTTCATAGCAGCATTATTTGTAATAGCCAGTACCTGTAAACAACCTAGATGCCCCTCAACTGAAGAATGGATTAAGAAAATGTGGTACATATACTCAATGGAGTATTAGTCAACAGAGAAAAACAATGACATCATGAGGTTTGCAGGCAAATGGATGGAACTAGAAAATATCCTCCTGAGTGAGGTAGCCCAGACTCAGAAGGACAAACATGGTATGTACTCACTCATATGTAGATACTAGATTTAAGGCAAAGGATAACCAGAGTAAAACCCACAGCTCCAGGGAGGCTAGCTAGCAGGGATGACACTAGGAAGGACGCAAGAATCGACCAGTGAAGGAGAAATAGATGAGATCTACATGAGCAAACCAGGGGTAAAAGTGGCTAATGGAGGGCAAGGGATGGGGGATGAGAACATAGGGGAATGGGGGTTTCGAGCTGGAACAGAGACAAAGTGGGAAAGCAAGGAAAGAGATACCATGGTAAATGAAGACATCATGGGAATAGGGAGAAATAGAATATAAGGAAGTTCTCAGGAATTCACAAGGATGACCCCACCTTAGTCTACTGGCAATAGTAGAGAGGATGCCTGAACTGGTCTACTCCAATGATCAGATGGCTGAATACCATAACTGTCATCATAGAGTTCTCATCCTGTGACTGATGGAAGCATATACAGGGACCCACAGCAGAGTGCTAGGCCAAACTCCAGGAGTCCAATCAATGAGAGAGGAGGGATTCTATAAGCAAGGGACATCGAGATCTGTGGGGTGTTTACCCACCAACACCACAGTTCCCTAGAGTTTTCTTGAGTGAAAACAGCAGGAAATATTAGTTAGAAGGATTTAGAATATGGAGATAAACAGATAGAAAATACAGGATAGCCTCAAGAGGGCCTGGAACCTATTCCAACAAGCCCTAGCTTTCTCTGTCCTAGGGTATTTATAGAAATGCCAAGGGGTTGAGCAAAAGACCTCCCCACAAAACAGTCAAGTTCAGACCATCTCAGACACCTGCACTCAGGCTCGTGGTCCAATCATCTTTCTATGTGGATCTGCTGGGTAAAGCCACAAGTAACCTGAAAATGGACTCCCACAAGTCCCCATTTCTTAATATATAAAAAAATAACTCAATATTGAGAGCTCTCAATATTAAGAGCTCACAGTAATCTCTATAGTTGTTATACTTCCCAGTATGGGAGTAGAGGATGATAAAGATGGTATATTTTTTTGGATTGGGTTCAAGGTGACTATAGTAGTCACCAAAACTCTTAATGCAATTGCAAACCTAAAGAATCCCTTAGCTTCATCGTTCTCATTAACAGGTTAACATAAATATTGCTATACATAGTTACAATTCTCTCAATCTTATATCTGAAAGCAAACTCATAACAGAACCATTTGAATTAACATAAATGGTGCTATATATAGTTAACAATTTTCTCAGTCTTACAACTTTAACTCTTAATAGAACCATTTGAATTTTCAATCAGTGTTTTATTTATTAACCAACCAGAGAGACATATTTAACATACACAATATCCCACAGCACTTCCCCTTTTTCTTCAAAAGGGAAGGTTTTAACTTTCACATAGTAAAATTACAGATAACAAAACAATTATCAAGCAAGAATTACAGTTACACTGTCTAATCTATTTATAATATCTAGTCTATTTGTATTTGGCAAAATTAAAGAAGATATCCTATCTATCCTATATTTGTGAGTCTAAGGTTTCATATCTAACTTCTCTTTTATCATAACTAAGGAAAATTGTAACTATCTAGTCTTCAACTACATCAAAGACCTCAGAAGGATATACTATTACCTGAGAAATGGGAAAAGGATGCAAGCAACTTTTGGGAGTCTTGCAAGAGTAGACAGAGATAGCTGGCAGCCTGGACAGTCATCCAAAGTTCTCTTGTAAAGTTGGGGCATCTGTCTTCAGCCCACAGGTCTAGAGTCTCTCAGTCACTTCTCTCTGTGTCTTGTAGAATGTCTGGCAGTTTCCTCTGCAAAGCAGGAACCTGAAGGACCATTTCGCCAAGCAAAGTTTAGTGGTCACCTTCCTATGGGTCCTGCATGTCCAGTCCTACATTTTTTCAGGCAGTCCAGGCAAGAACAGTTCCTTGCCCAAATGGCTATTTTGGCCAAGAAGAAGATAAACTCCATATAGAGTGTCTTTGATGCCTATCCTCCTCTCTGAAGTAAATTGGTGTTGCCAGGAGCAGACATATCTCATTGTTCATAAAGTCTAAAGTTTTAAAACATTTAAAATGCCATATTCTGTAGGTCTTTGAAGTGCTTGAAGATTACCTATCTATCTGAAATATATCTATGTATACCTAGAAAACTTAACTAACATGCTACAAGTTTGACTATCATTGAAGACTAATTATTAATCTATATATTTTAATTATCCATTAAAATCTAAATGAGTTACATAAACATAGTACTTCAAACAAGAATAGAAATATGTATATACAGTATAACAAAATTAAGTTTAAACTTGTATCAATAGACTAAAATCCATAGCAATGTAAAAATTTAGACAAGTTGCTCTTTAAATGTAGGTTTAATAATCTACCCTTTCATCCTATCATTATCTATACTGTCCCCTTTTCGTCTTTAGAAAGAGATTGAATTTATAATCAACCTGTTTTAAATAAAAATATTGGTTTTTCTCTGTCCCACACCAGAGGGCTCTTTTGAAATTGGACACAAGACTCTCTTAACATTTTCTTTTAGTTATATGCTTGGGTTTAGAGAAGGAGTGAGCCAATTCCAACTCCAAAGCCAGCTTGGTATATTTGGGAATTTGGGCGTAGTTTCTCTTACTATTTCCTGCTGGAGGGAGGCACTGTATCTTTTGGGGACACAAAGCAAATTTTAGGATTGTGGAGTAGTCCATGAGGGTGTATTGTCTGAGCCAGTTGCCTTGAAATGGTTCTGGATGTTGGATCATCTGAGCCTTGGTGTCATCACAGACCTTTTAGGGGGTCTTGGCTGGTCAAACCTGATGTATCTTAATCTGGAACAAATCCATAGCCTCTGGCTTTCTGCAGAAACAAAAGCAGAGCCTCCTTTCTAAAGCAATATATCATTACATCCAAATTTCGAAATTAAGGTACCTTTAAAATATACATATTTGTTTAATTCAACAGCTTTTATGATCAAATGTTTTTCTGCAGTTAAAAATCCCAAAGATAACACAATCCAGATTCTCTGTGTATATCCATCTTTACGTGGCTTATTTTTCTATACTACCTTTACTGTCTCTTTAAAGACTTTATTTTCAAAAACTTTCTATTCTTTTATATAACTATATATTTCTTTTTCTCTCTCTTTCAAGCCTATGTACATTTAATACACATTGTAAACTATGCCATCTGAATCTGTCTTATTGTGAACCTATTGCTTTAAACTGCAGCATTCTAAAACTGAAACAGTGCTGTGGCTGCTGGCTCTGCCCACCTCAGCTTCCCAACATGGCAGTGGTACATTTAGCACCAGCTCTGGGAGCCATCGTGGGTCTATGCTTTTATCCAAGCAGCGAGTAGCCTAGAAACCTTTTTTTTTATACTAGCAAAGGCTAAACCCACCACCACACAGCAGCAGTGTAATGTGCCGCTTGTAGATGCCTCATTTCCGCCATACTGCAGGTCAAGCGCAAATGCCAGGAATCCGCCATAGTAGCTCAAACTTGCAGGCTGCTGCTAACTTGAGAGAGACAAATAGGAACCTGTTTTTAGCTCCGTTTTAGAATCTTTTTTCTTATGTGTTAGGTGGAAACTCTTGCCCCACATTGGGCTCCATTTGTAGCTGAAGTTTCCTCCAGTCCTGCCTGGTCCACGGTCAGGACAAATCTCACCCACAAGTCCCACAGCCACTCAGACTCAACCGAATAAACACACAGAGACTTATATTACTTACAAACTGTATGTCTGTGGCAGGCTTCTTGCTATCTACTTCTTCTATCTTAAATTAACCCATTTCTATTAATCTATACTTTGCCACATGGCTTGTGGCTTACTGGTACCTTACATCTCACTTGTCATGTCCGCAGCTGGCAGTGTCTCTCTGACTCAGTTTTCCTGTTCCCAGAATTCTCTTCTCTGCTTGTCCCGCCTATGCTTCCTGCCTGGCTACTGGCCAATCAGTGTTTTATTTATTAACCAATCAGAGCAACACATTTAACATACAGAACATCCCATAGCATTTGGCTCTTTCTTCTGGCATGATACAGGGAGTTTGTATTTTCCTTTTAACAACATGCTTGAGTTTAAAGAAGGAGAGAGCCATTCTCCAACTCCAAAGTCAGCTTTACATTTTAATTGAAGTGGGACTATTAGAAGACCAATAGTATTAAATTTCTTTAGAGGAGAGCAGAAACAAACATTTAGGAAGACTTATGAAATTTTATAGATGATATACCAATAGGTCATTTTACTATTTTTCTTGGGACAGATGTGTAGCTTGAGTTTTTCTGCCTTGCCCACAGTCAGGACAAATCTTTGTCACCCGCTAGTCCCACAGCCACTCAGACCCAACCAAGTAAACACAGAGACTTATATTGCATACAAACTGTATGGCCGTGGCAGGCTTCTTGCTAACTGTTTTTATATCTTAAAGTAACCCATTTCTAGAAATCTATACCTTGCCACATGGCTCGTGGCTTACCAGCATCTTCACATGCTTCTTGTGCTGGCGGCATCTGGCAGTCAGTCCTTCTGCCTTCCTGTCCTTTTATTTCTCCTCTCTGTTAGTCCCGCCTATCCTTCCTGCCTAGCCACAGCCGATCAGGTTTTATTTATTGATCAATCAGAACAACTTGACATACAGACCATCCCCCAGCACAGCCAAGTGCAGACCATCTCAGACACCTGCACTCAGGCCCATGGTCCTAATCATCCTCTATACGGACCTGCTGGGTAACGCCACAAAGAACCCAAGAAGGGCTCCCACAGGACATACAGAACATCCCACAGCACAGATGATTTGTCCTTTTTCTTTAGTTATCTCATTTGTTCAGTGTTCTTCAGATTCCTTAGCCTTCATTCTCCCTGAAGACAACAACAAAAACCTTTCCCCAAGACTAATTTTGGGGATGTTTCCTTTTGGCAAGTTATTATCTGATTAAATGAAAAGGCATGTGTTAATGGTGTAAGTTAGTTTAAATTGGATGGTCATGGTGGTTGAAGAACTATCACCTCCTCTAATTAAGAGGTCTCTCTTGTTCAAATTGAACCTTTATCAATTTTGATGGTATCCATAGCTTATCTTCTCCTGTAGAAACAAATGCAAAACCTCATCCCCAATATAATACATATCCTGGTTTCCATTCTGAGGTCAGCACATCCTTAAAGTATATAGGCTGATTTAATTCTGTAGTTTTTCCTATTATCCAATGTCTCTCTGTAGCTGTTGTTCCTTTTTCATTAGCATTGAGAAAATTCAAAGTTAATAGAGCATTATGCAGTCTATTTCTGGGTTTTTTTGTTACCCCTTTCTGTTTATTTAGCATATCCTTTAGAGTTCTGTTTGATCTTTCTATAACTGCTTCGCCTGTAGGATTATGTGGTAGGCCTGTAATATGCTTTATATTGTAACAAGCAAAAAACTGTTTGATTTTTACAGAGACATAGGCTGGAGCATTGTCAGTTTTAATTTGTGCAGGTATACCCATGATGGCCATAACTTCTAGCAAATGAGTGATTACATAATCAGCTTTTTCAGAACTCAAAGCAGTTGCCCATTGAAATTCTGAATAAGTGTCAATGGTATTGTGTACATATTTCAATTTTCCAAATTCTGCAAAGTGAAACACATCCATCTGCCAGATTTCATTTCTCTGAGTACCCTTTGGGTTACATCCTGCTGGTAATGGCATCTGATTGTAAAAGGAACAAGTAGGAAATTTCCTTATGATTTCTTTGGCTTGTTTCCAGGTTATGGAAAAATTCTTTTTTTTATGTTAATAAACAACTTTATTCAGGATTTCATAGTGGGAAAGTTCCCAACTGAATGCACAGACAAGCGAGGTATTACTGTGTTAACACAGAAGCCAGTGAGTTACATGGGTCTGAGTATGGAGGAGACAGCACCAAGGTTGTGGGGTCAGACCAAGACAGAGGCCCCAGGCTGATGTTGCTTTCCCATAGTGGGACATGCTTTCAATATTTGTACTGTTTCAGTAATGTTAGGGAACAAATAAAAAACTGGAACCAGAGTCTATTCCATCTTGACTGATGCCACTTTGCACACAAACACAGATCCCCAAGACATTCTGGTGGCACTGCCACAAGCAAAGAAAGCCCAGTCTCCCTCCCTGCTTTCTTATTCACATTCAAGCCTGAACGCCGTCTTTCAACCACACCCTGATGAAAGTCTCATACACAACCAAAGTGTCTCAGATGGCAACAGCTATATCTTAAGAGCAACAGGCATCTCTGGTTAGCTATCCACTTGGAAGTGACCAATGCCTCACCTCAGGCATAATACAGAGGACTGATTTAGGAAGCGGAGTATGAGTAAAAGCAGTAAATAGGATTCAAGAGCTCCGGTCTTTGCTAATGACTCTGTGAGGCTGCGGAGCTGCTGCTCACATTGCACTAGAGGCCACTGCCTCTCGTTCAGTCTGCAAACTGCTTGTTTTAGCTCACCTCTATAGCTCTATGAAAGAAACCAAATTTGAAGGAGTATCATCTACAGCATTTCACATGAAGGACTGTGAAAATGTTGAAGGCTCACACAGTATAAACACTTTTTCCTTGAAGGACAACCTGAGTTACATTTGGCACTTAAATCTATTAGGGACAGACTTAACGGACATTGTATTTCAGTTTTGGCAAAAAAGAAACTTTGGTCATAGTCCTACAAAAACTTTTTCAAGGGTTATTTCTGATTAAAATACTCTTTTAGACACGATACACAACAAGAACAAGAAAGTAAACATCTTCACACCTAACATGAGAGCATCTTAATACAGCAAGAGTCAGTAGTGCTTACAAAAAGGAGGGTCCTCTTAACAAAAATGAGCCAAGTATCAAAATAAGGCACACCCTGTTATTGTCACCAATTTGTATTAGGCAGTAGTGTTCTTCTCGAAAGGCGCTGGTAATCTAATCACCCAAACATTTAAAATGTGGTTTTGAAGATGATGTCAGATGTGGGGACAGCTGAACTGAACAGAATTCTTTTCCTGGAATCCACAGCCAGTTGTCAGTGACAACATCCATCCAGACTCCAGCACTCTGGAGCATCAGAAGTCCTCTTTCCTAGTTGGGGCATAAATCTGTGAAGGCACTGTGCAAAATGTGTGCAGGATTGGAGTGTATATTAAAACAAAGGCACATTTTCTAGGCACTGAACTGTATGTAAACTAACAAAAATAATCATTTGGAAAAACAAGCTCAATAACACAGCAGGTTCTAAGTAGAAAGTCTTGAAGATGCTCCTGAACAGTGGGCTTCGGTTTCACCTGGTTCTTCATGAAGAGACACACCACACTTCACCCTTTGCTCCTGCACATGCAAACATTAGTGAACATAGGGTAACTCACCAACAATGATGATGACCACAATCACCAGGACACTGATCCCTATCGCCCACATCTTGTAGTTTTTCCACCAATACTTTCTCTTCAACTTGGCAGCACTTGTTTCAAACTGAGAAGCACCTGCCTGCAGTGCATCTGCACGGTTATCGAACTCCGAGAGCTTCTGGTCTCTTTCTAACACTTTGTCCACGTTGACTCTCATGATGTCAACCACCTCATCTACTTGATTTTGTGTCTGCTGGAGTCTTCGATTACTGCCAGTGGCCGCACTTGAACTTCCTGAAGGCACACCTGTGGACATTTTGGCGGCGGCGGCAGCGGCAGCGGCGAGCAGCCAAGGCAGTGGGGATGGGCGGGGCCGTGGTCGGAAAAATTCTTTTTTAAACCTTTACTTTTGACATGATTTTTTAAATGAAATTCTAAGGCCTCCAGCACATTTCCTATCAATAATTTATCAATCTCATCATTGCCTTGTGCTAGAGGGCCTGGCAGACCAGTATGGGATCGAATGTGAGTTATATATAAAGGATGACTCCTTTTCCTGATTGTATCTTGTAACTGAATAAATAGTGAAGTTAATTCTGAAGCAGCAGGGATAAATTCTGCAGTCTCAATATGTATTATCAATCTTTCAGCATACTGAGAGTCAGTAACTATGTTGAGAGGTTCTGAAAAGTCCATTAATACCAACAGAATAGCATACAATTCTGATATTTGAACTGAAGTATACGGACTTTGAACCACTTTACTTAAATTTTCTGATTTGTAACCTGCTTTTCCTTGTTTGCTTGTATCTGTATAAAATGTACGAACTCCAGATATGGGTTTTTCCTGTACAATTCGAGGCAAAATCCAACCAGCTCTCTTTATAAGATCAATTCTATCGCTTTTGGGATATTTGCTGTTAATTTCTCCCAAAAAATTACTGCAAGCTCTTTGCCAAGGTTCACTTTCTGTCCATAATTTTTCAATGTCCTCCTTAGTTAAAGGTACAACAATCTGTGCTGGGTCTATCCCTGCTAATTGACGAAGTCTCAATTTTCCAAATTAAGTCAGAGATTTTTTTCCACATAAGTTTTAAATTTTTTATTTGGTTTATTTGGTAAAAATATCCATTTCAATATAATATCTTCCCTCTTCATTAATATTCCTGCAGGAGGATGCCTAGAGGGTAAAGTAACCAAAATGCAATACAGCTTTGGATCAATGCGATCCATGTGTCCTTCATGTACTTTCTTTTCTACCAAGGGCAATTCTTTCTCAGCTTCAGGTGATAATTCCCTTGAACTATTTAAGTCCTTGTCACCTTCTAAGGTTTTGAACAAATTATTCGGTTCACCTTTTTTTTTTTTTACCCCAACAATAGTTTGTAGATGAGAAATGTCTTCAAATAATCTTTGAAAGTCATTAAGAGTCTGTAGTCAATCTCTTCTAATTTGTACCTTTTGGGGTCTCATTTTTTGTAGTTCTATATTATATCCTAAATAATTAATAGAATCTCCTCTTTGTATCTTTTCAGGAACAAATTGTAATCCCCAGCAAGGCAAAATTTTCTTTACTTCTTCAAACATTCTTTCTAAAGTATCTGCATTTGAGTCAGCTAGTAAAATATTATCCATATAATGATAAATTATAGATTTAGGAAAATTTTTACATATCACTTCCAATAGCTGTTGTACAAAATATTGGCATAGGGTTGGGCTATTCAACATTCCCTGTGGGAGGACCCTCCATTGAAATCTTTTAACCAGTTGAGAATTATTGTAAGTAGGCACCGTGAAGGCAAATCTTTCTGTGTCTTTTTCTTGTGAGGGTTTTGAAAAGAAATAGTCATTTAAATCAAGAACTATGAGAGGCCATCCTTTTGGTAACAGAGTAGGCAAAGGAATTCCAGATTGTAGAGAGCCCATTGACTGAATTACTTTGTTAATTGCTCTAAGGTCTGTTTCCCTTCTCCATTTACCATTTACCAGATTTCTTGTTAATAACAAATACAGGAGAATTCCAAGGGCTGGTTGATTCTTCAATATGCTGAGCATTTATCTGCTCCTCTACCAGCTCTTCTAAAGCCAGGAGTTTCTCTGTTGGTAAAGACCATTATAAATACTGCTCAGTACTTCCATGGAATCAAAGAGGAGGTTAGGTTCTCAGAGGTGTCATGAAGCCAGTGGTGCTGTCATTCTGGCACCTGCTAGCTCTAGCCTCTATGGGGAGCAGAACTTGTACCCCAAGTTTTAGGGGAAGCAGCTCTCAGTGACTGCTGTTAATATTGAAATTCACACACAAAATGTTCCATTATTTTGGCTAATTTTAAGCAAGTTTTTATTAAAATTTTAAATATTGACTAACATGGAATTTGGTCAGTATACCATCTGGAAATTTTTCAGCATTGTGGCCTCCAGACACATTTCCTGGCTTATCTGGACAAAAATCTATACTTCATCATAGTTCCCATGAGGCTTTGTTGTAATTTTCTAAGAACTACATTTCCCAGAATGCCAGCTAGTTTGCTCCTTAGGCAGGAGGGGCTTACATGTTAACTTCTATCTAACACTGTAGCCATTTGAACAAGCAGAGATGACTTCCTAGTGTGCTGATTCTTGTGTGTGAGTTTCTTTTTTTTTCTTTTTTTTATTATTATTATTTTACAACACCATTCAGTTCAACATAATAGCCACAGATTCCCCTGTTCTCCCCTCTCGCCCACCCCTCCCCCAGCCCACCCCCATTCCCACCTCCTCCAGATCAAGGTCTCCCCCGAGGACCGGGTTGACCTGGTAGACTCAGTCCAGGCAGGTCCATTCCCCCCTCCCAGACCGAGCCAAGTGTCCCTGCCTAAGTCCCAGGATTCAAACAGCCAACTCATGCAACAAGCCCAGGACCTGGCACCAATGCACAGCTGCCTCCAAAACAGATCAAGCAAATGACTGTCTCACCCGTTCAGGGGCCTGATCCAGTTGGGGCCCCTCAGCCTTTGGTTCATAGATCCTGTGCTTCCATTCATTTGGTTATTTGTCCCGGTGCTTTATCCAACCTTGGCTTCAACAATTCTCACTCATATAAACCCTCTTCTTTCTCACTAATTAGACTCCCAGTGCTCCACCAGGGGCCCAGCCGTGGATGTCTGCCTTCAGATTCCTCAGTCCTTGGATGGGGTTTATGGCACCACTATCTGGGTGTCTGGCCATCCCATCACCAGAGTAGGTCAGTTCCTGCCGTCTCTCGACCATTGCCAGCAGTCTTTTGCGGGGGTATCTTTGTGGATCTCCGTGGGCCTCCCTAGCTCTCTGCTTCCTCCCCTTCTCACCTTCTCATGTGGTCTTCATTTACCATGGTCTCCTATTCCTTGTTCTCCCTCTCTTTTCTTGATCCAGCTAGGATCTCCCACTCACTTTCCCTCGACTGTCGCCATTCATTGTTCCCACTCATGACCAGGCTGTTCATGTAGATCTCGTCCATTTCTCCGTGTCTTTTTTTGGGGTCCCGTTTTCCAGGTAGCCTCACTGGTGATGTGAGTAGCAGTCCAGTCATCCTTGTTCCACATGTAGCATCTTCCTATGAGTGAGTACATACCATATTTGTCTTTCTGAGTCTGGGTTACCTCACTCAGGATGATTTTTTCTAGATCCATCCATTTGCCTGCAAACCTCATGATGTCATTGTTTTTCTCTGCTGAGTAGTATTCCATTGTGTATATGTGCCACAATTTATTTATCCATTCTTCAGTTGAAGGGCATCTAGGTTGTTTCCAGGTTTTGGCTATTACAAACAATGCTGATATGAACATAGCTGAGCAAGTGCTCTTGTGGTATGATTGAGCATTTCTTGGGTATATGCCCAGGAGTGGTATAGCTGGATCTTGGGGGAGATTGATTCCCAATTTTCTAAGAAAGCGCCATATTGATTTCCAAAGTGGTTGTACAAGTTTGCATTCCCACCAGCAGTGGAGGAGAGTTCCCCTAGTTCCACATCCTTTCCAGCATAAAGTGTCTTCAGTGTTTTTGATCTTAGCCACGTGTGTGAGTTTCTTTTTTCTTCTTTATTAAGAATTTTCATTTTATGTACCAACCACACAACCCCCTCCCATCCCTCCTTCTGCTCACCCCCAGCTTTCACCCAACCCACTCTCCATCCCCTCTTCCAAAGAAATAAGGCCTCCCATGGGCAGTCAGCAAAGCCTGGTACATTCAGGTGAGGCAGATCCAAGCCCTACCCCCCTCCCCCCGCATCAAGACTGTGCAAGGTGTCCCACCACAGGTAATGGGCTCCAAAAAGCTAGCTCATGCAGCAAGAATAGATCCTCATTCTACTTCCAGGGGCCCCTTAAACAGATCAAGCTACACAACTGTCTTGCTTATGCAGAGGGCCTAGTCCAGTTCCATGTAGGCTCCATAGCTGTTGGTCTAAAAGTTCATGAGTTCTCATGAACTTTATATATATAAATTATATATATATATATAAATCATATAAATAAATATCATACATTATTAATTTATATATAAATTAATATATATATATATATAAATTATATAAAAATTACACATAAAAAAGGAAAACAAACAATACTGGAAAAAAATGAATGAACCAAAAATCAAGTATTGTTTCAGGCCTGATGATAAACTCTAGAGAATTCTGTGTCACAGCACTCAAATAACAATTTTATTATACACCTGAAAAGTTACAGTGTGAATGAACAAAATATAATCCACATACAATCTAATTGAAGAACAGTTGAACATATTTTTGAATCAGAGATAAAATAACTAATGATTAAAAACATCACAGAAGACATACAATGAAAAGTTAAAAGATACAACTTTAATGTTTAACAAACTAAAGTTAATAGCAATTTTGAAGAGGAAGTAAGGAATCTATAATTGAGAAATGGAAATTGTATGGAAGATATTTAATACAAAACACAAAGAAAGTATCCCTAGTCCTGCAGGGGGCACTGTGTGCTTCTGAGAAATTGACAAGCCTCAGGGGACTCCTGACTCTCATGTAATCTCCTGGGCAAAGGTCACTGGACTAGAGGATGCAGTTCAGCAGGTGTTTCCTCAAAGCTGCCCCAGGCACCTTGGGAGGAGAGTTGTCAAAATGGGCTGAAGAGATGTAATGTAGGGTGACGGTGATAGTGAAAGTCTCATACTGCACCAAATCACCATTTCACCATTACTCCAAGAACCCCAGAGTCCACAGAGTCCAGCAGCATCTGTAGGTTCTCAGAATCTCTGGAGATTTAAAGCGTGGCCTGGGTTCCTGCCTCTTTCCTCCACCTCTGTCAGGTGTCACAGAGACTAAAGAGGCCTGCCTTTTGAATGATCCATCTCATTTCTTGACTGTTTCCTAACAGCTATTTCTTTTCAGGCTCTCCTCCGGCAAGCTCAGGTGATGCTGGGGAATGTCACTCTCCAGCAGTTACTGATCCTCTCTTTCCACACTGGTTCCAGAAGCTGCCTGGCCAAGCCTCTAGGCTCTGATTCGCCCAACAACAACAGGCACTCCCAGTCTCCTGTCACTTTTCACCTTAAACATAACCTTGTCCTGGCTCTAGGGTTACAATCTGAGGACAGTGCTGAAGGCGACTGCATGAACACTGCAGTGGTGTCAGCACAGTGAGACACACATGGAGAAGCAAGACACAAACATGCCTTTGTCTGAGCCTGGGTGTGAGCCCTGTCCTGTGGAGTGGGTCCCATGACCAGGCACTGTTTTCATCCTGATATGAACTCTCCACAGACAAGAAGGTGAAGGAAGCATCTACCTTCATTTTTGTCATAGTTACAGTCATAAAAATGAATGTGTTTGTCATCTATTATGATAGATAATAAAAAATAAAACTAGAAGTCAAATATTTTATTCCTCCCTTAGATGTGTTTGCTTATAAGACTAGAGTCAATAGGTCTCCAGAGAGAAGCATTCTCTGTGATGTTCATTCAACAACTTAGATCAAAGGGAATAACTGTTCACTCATATTTTCTAAGTACTGTTATATTATCTTTCACTTGAAGACAATGCAAATTCATTTTGGTTTTTAAAAGCTATGAAATACATACATACATACATATATATATATATATGTACATATATTGGAAATAATTTCTCCTCTGACATTAGGTTAACACATTTACCCCTAAAGAAGATCTGTTGATGTAATAATTCTGAGTACCACTGTATATAATCACATTATAGGATTGTAAGGACTATTGTGGATGTCCTTAGTCAGATGAGCTCATGCTGAAGCACAGTGGGTCCCTTCTGCCTTCATAAGATGGCTTTAGGAGCACAGGGAGATAGCAGTGATAGATTGCCATGTGAAGTCCAATGTGCATGTAGGGCTTTGATGCTACTGACCAAAAATCACCTAAGATTGTTCCCAAACAAGAGGACAGAGGAGGGAAGGAAAGGGTGTCATAGGGTGCTTAGCTCAGCAGGTGCATTTTGCAAGTCTGTCCTCCATGAATCAGGATAAGATGACACGTTCCCTTGTCTAGCCCACACAGTTTGTTGTATGTCGTTACTGTCATGCCAGGGGACCAACAAATCAAGCAACCATCTGTAAAGTGTTTCTGAATTTGCACACATTTCATTCACCTTGATTCATATTTTACCCCCACGGATATTGATACATTGGCTCATATTTCTAGTTTTATGACTGCAACTAAACTCTAATGTTAAGCAATTGTCAGTCTCAAAATGTGAATATATCTCTCCTCTTTCAATATAGTACTCCTGTAAGCAAAGACACAGAGGTGAGCTTCTAGGAGAAGGCTTTTCTTCAAGGTTTCCTGCTGTTTACGTGTGAACATGCAAGTATTGCCTTGTTATAAAAAACTTAGCTTTGAATATTTTGTGATTTACATGAAACCAAGGGACATGCCTACTATTTGTAGTGGGAACCTTAAGAATGTTAATCCTGGCACATAATGCACAGAGTGGATGTTAGGAAGTTCTTTTGCTGCCCATGGCAGTAGGAGACAATAAATACAGGAATCAGGAAAATGTGCAAGTCAAACCACAACAGTTTGTAGCCTGTGCTAGATTAATATTTGTCAGAACTCAGGGTACTCCAGGGTACTCATGTATTCTGCATCTGTGGGTTAGAAGTTGGCCTGTAATCCTTCATTCATAAAGCTCTCCTTCCTAAGATTCCACATTGGCATTACATTGTCAACAATAATAATAAGGGGCTAAAATAAGGAAAACCCACAGATGGACAGAAAGTATCTGTCAGCAAAGAATCAAAATAGTTTTTAATATATTTATTTAATTATTTAATGTATGCTTGAGGGAATGTGTGTTTGTAAATGTGTATGTGTGTGTGTGTGTGTGTGTGTGTGTGTGTGTGTGTGTGAATGTGTGTGTGGGAATGTGTTTGAGATTAGAGGACAACTGCACAAATCAGTGAGCCATTTCCTTCCACCATGGATGTTCCAAATAAACTCACATTGTCAGCCTGGGAAGCAAGTGCCCCTGTATTTCGGAAGCCTCAATATACAGTTCCATGCATGTTCTACCAGGGACATTGAATCCTAGCTTCTCTTTCATTCTTTTCCCTTCCTCTCCCCTCCCTCTTTCTCTCCCTCCCTCTTTCTCTCTCCCTCTCTTTCTTATTGTCTGTGTCAACATTTTGTCTAAAGTGTTTTATTACTTTATTAAAAATATTTTGGTGCCTGACAGTGGTGGGACATTCCCTTAATCCTAGCACTGGGAAGGCAGAGTCAGGAAGATGTCTGTGAGTTTGAGGCCAGCCTGGTTTCCAGGAAAGCCATGGCTACACAGAGAAACCCTTTCTGGAAATTTTTTTTTTCAAGACAGCATTTCACTATGTAGCTTCAGGTGTTCTAGAGCACTCTATGCAGTCCAAGTTGGCCATACATAGAGAAACTGAAAAAAGAAAAGCATTCAGACAAAATAAAATAATACAAAGTGTGCACACAAATAAACACCGTGGAATCTGTTCTGTGTTAGCCAACTATTCCTGGACATGAGGCCTGCCCTAGAGTGTGGTTGATATTGCTAGTGACACTGCATTGGAGAAAACTGACTCTCCCTTTTCAGACTTTACCTGTTACAATAGCTGCATGGCTAACAGTGGAAGTTTTGTCCACTTCCTTCTTTCAGAGCTGGGATTTTTATTAGGTTTGAACCTGTGCTGTTCTTATGTATGCTGTCATAGTCTCTGTGAGTTCCCATGTGGATCAGTCCAGTTGTGTCTGGAAGATGCTCTTTTGTTGGGGTCATCTATGACCTCTGGCTCTTATGATGTTTCTACCTCTTCTTGTGCATATTCCCTGATTCTGGAGGGGAGGGTTTGACAAGGAAAATCCATGTAGTGCAGCTTCCTTAAACATGTGTGACCTGAAGCAGACTCCAACAACACACCTGTTGTCCCACTTGCTCTTGCCCAATCTCACTGATGACTTCTATCTTGATTCATTAACTTTTGTGTAATTTATGGCTGTCCTCATATCTGAAAATCCATCTCCCTAAAGTCATGCCAGTTAGATATGATTTTTATGTCAGCTAAGTATTAGGCAGGTTTCCACTAGTTTCATTGGAAGCCATCACACACAGTCATTCTTCACTGACCCTCTCTAATCCTTAATTGAGGACAAGCTTTCTTTTCCTTTCTAGTATATGTACTTTTTGTTTTGTTTTGCTTTGTGATTTTCTAATACTTTGTATTTCTAAAGTATTAAGAGAGTTGTGTAATATAATAGTATTCTTTCTAGACACCAATATTCACCAGTATGTGAATGGAACCATGCAGGGGGTTGGTATGTGAATGGAACTATGTGGGGCAGGGGGTGGTGGTGTTGGCTTCTTGTGCAATCTGAGGAGGGGCTCATGGAGGATATATCTGTGCCCTCAGTCTGTATGGGAGAAGCCCCTGGATAAGGAGTTCCTCATGAATTCAAGTCTACATACTATGCACAGAGAAGGTAAGACCTTCTGACCTTGATCAGAAAGTGTTTGATGATCACGGCCTGGGGAAAGTCACGTGGACACAGACATGATAGACCTGAACCTGCTCAAAGGGGTCTGTAGGTGACACTGAAGATTCTGGAGACTCTCAGACGGCAACACAAACATCTGTCTCTGTGTCTGCTCAGGAATCATCAGGCCCAGCAGTGGGGACACTGTGGTCCCTTGGCAGCATCAGGCAGGAAATGACACCCAGGCTTTTGATGGCACACACACCTGAGAAGGGATTTGGCTAACTAAGAAAAATTTGCATGAAGGTCCCTGTCCATTCTCTGGGAATTCTTAAAGGACTAGAGAGACCTGCACGATATCTGTCTCAGCCGAGCTCAGTGGTGTCTGCACCATGGCCTGGACTCTTCTCCTCTTTTTCCTCCTTCATTGTACAGGTCAGGAGTCAGCTGCACCCTGATCCCAGTTCAGGGAAACCATGTGACAGCAGATACGTTCTGTCCTCTTCTCTTAGCATGGACATAATGTGTTTCTCTATTTTCAGGGTCTTTCTCCCAACCTGTGCCGATTCAGTCACCCTCAGCCTCTGCCTCCCTGGGAGCCTCAGTCAAACTCACCTGCACCTTGAGTAGTCAGCACAGCACCAACAACATTGTTTGGTACCAGCAACATCCAGACAAGGCTCCTAAGCTTGTGATGCGTCTTCTGAGTGATGGAAGCTACAGCAAGGAGGATGGGATGCCTGACCGCTTCTCTGGCTCCAGCTCTGGGCCTCATCACTACTTAAGCATCTCCAACACCCAGCCTGAAGATGAAGCTAAATATTACTGTGGTGTAGGTGATAGCAATGGATGAACACAGTGACCCAGATAAATGAGGAAGCAAGACAGAAACTGTTTTGCTCTCTTGCTACCAAGACCTATGATTGTGAGAAGGAACATCTGAAGTTCTTAGCTATCAGAGTCATTGGATATTTTCTGCTTATACTCAAGAGAATAGACCATAGGTCCAGCACTTCCTCCTAAACTCCTGGAGAAAGAGGGAAAAGACAGGGATTGTATAGAGTTCTCTGCTCTGTAATAATAATGGCTATGTAAAAGTCAAAAGTGATGTGCATACAGGTGAGGTGAGAATATTTCCTCTTTAAGGGAATGTTTTTTTTTCTTCTTTAAGGGCCTCTATCATCTTCTTAAAGTCATTTTTAGGGTTGATTTCTTCTGTTTCTTCTGTCTTGGTATGTTCAGGTTTTGCAGGTGTAGAATCACTAGGTTGTGATGTTGCCATATAGGTCTTTATGTTGTTGCCTGTATTTTTGCACTGGTGTCTACTCATCTCTTCCTCTGCTCGGTGCAGGTGGTGTCTGTGTCTGAGAGTGCCTCCCTTGTTCTAATTTTTAGTCTTGGTTCAGTAGGAGTTCTTGGTTAAATTGGTGCTATTGGGCTGTTTCTTCAGGGCAGCTGATCTCAGTCGGTGAAGTATATACTTATGATTCTGGTGATCTGGTTTGGTGGCTGGGCAGCGCCTTCTTCTATGTTTCCAGGTCACGTTTTGTTCATTCGTCAACTCCTCAGCTGATCTTGTTTCTTCAGACTTCAAGCTGTAGGGATCTGAATCCTCTCCCGGTTGGATTTCAGCTGAGCGTGGTAGTCTCACCAACACCTCCAAGTTGTTGGGTTTTGCAGGATCAGCAGCTGGGCCCTGGGTTGTCCTCAAACAGAGTGTTCAGATTCATTCTGGTTCCGTCCCCTGGAGGTAGCTTCTTTCCCAGGTGTTGGGGTTAGAGGCGTCCCTGTTCCAAGCTTTTGATTAAGAGTTTGTTTTCACTAGCTCTTCAGAGGGTAACAGCTCTGTTTCTGGTCTTTATTGCGACTGTGTTTCGGCCGTCACCTGTTGTGCCTGCCTGCCTGCCTCACTCCGGGCCTGCCTTCCTCTGCCAGGTAAGTCTACCTCTGTGGGCTGCTGCAGGGCCTGTATGTCCCTGCCAGCTGCCGCCGCTGGCCTACCTGCTTCTGCCTGTCACTGCTGCCAGGCCCGTCTACCTCTGCAGGCTGCCACCGGGTCTGTATGTCTCTGCCAGCTGCCACCGGGCCTGTATGACCCTGTCGGCCGCCACTGCTGGGACTGTCTACCTCTGCGGGTTGCCACCGGGCCTGTATGTCCCAGTCAGCTGCCACCGCCGCCGCCGGGTCTGTATGTCCCTGTCAGCTGCCACTGCCGGGCTCGTCTACCTCTGCCGTCCGCCGCCGCCGGCCGGGCCTGTATGTCTCTGCTGGCTGCTGCCTCAGACCTACCTGCCTCTGCTTGTCGCCTCTGCAGGCTGCCGCCGGGCCTGTATGTCCCTGTCTGCAACCACTGCCGGGCCCGTCTTCCTAAATTATTCTTTTAGGCCCAGACACAATAGTAATCCTGTGTCTGTAGGAAGTATATTGTCTTGGTTGTTCATGTTTGTGTTTTTATGCTTGGATCTGACATCTGAAGTGTTTCTTGGTGTAGATATCTGGTCCCATCTTTGTTGGTAGGTGTTCAGTCCTTTGGTTGCTGTTGCACACTCTCAGTCCTAGGCAAATGTGGCAGCTGTGGGGTGTGTAAGTTCCAGCAAGTTTGTTGGCTTAGGGTTCCCTGTTTGTGAGTTGTTCTTTGGGTCAAGGGAAAGTCACAAAGAAACGGAGATGGGCTAGAAGGTTCAGGACACCGGAGAGAAAAGAAACAACAGTACAGAAATACCAGCAAGAGGCAAGCCTGAGTGCCTAACACAGCAAACATCCAACTGTCCATGGGTTTTCTACTTCCAGTCTGGGCTGAGTTCCAGAGACACCAACTGCAGGTTACATTGGACTCATCACAACAGCCAGGAGATAAGGGAGGACAGGAGTGATTTGTGTGAGACACAATCTCAGCCACTCATCCACTGTGTTTTACTTTTATCTCTATGTCTTGACACCTCAATTCACAACAGTGTCCAAGGCATGGATTAGGGACACATGTGCCACCTTCTGGATATGGGAGATCTGGTGTCTGTTCTGTGTGTCTCTTGCCTTTATTTCTTCTCTTGCATCCTTTGAAGTGCCATATCCATTGTAAACTAAAAACTGGGTCCCTGCTTTTGAAAGTCATGTGCTGCACACATATGGAGGGCACTCATGTGTTGAACATAGGTGTGGTATCTGAGAAGATACAATGTCCAGGAACCCCCTGGAAGCTCTTTCTTCTTTAAGAATCCAAGGACAGCAGCTCAAAAGAAGTGTGTTCTTTATGTGGTAGTAACAGACCTTAACTGACAAAATAGGATTTGAAGGAGTTTAACAGGAACCCACCAGGAAGCCTATTCTATAGTCTGTGTCTTGCAAGCTGCCAAGGGAGAAGGACAAATAGTATACCTAATCCATAAATAAGCCTGTGAACCAGAACAATTATAAGATTGGTAAAATGCCAAGTGGTGAAATAGTGGTATTTTTATCTTCAGGTAAACAACCACTCTCAATTTGGACATAAGGCAAGCTCAATAGAATTGAATTCATGCCTGTTTCTGTAAACCTAGCCAAAAGCCCATGGGAAATGAGGTCATGTACCCAAGAGGAGAACCTACTTCTCTCGGTAGCCATTCAGCCTAATCTCGGATCAGCATATGACTACATGTGCAATGAGTTTCCTCAGAGCAAAGCACCCATGGAAATGGATTCTCACTTCAAAATTCATGCAGCTTGCAGGCTCTTTTCTCTCTTATTATATTGTTGATTCTTTGAGTTGTTTTTAGTTTTAATTTGTCAATCACACATGCAACAGATGTAATTTCCTCTGGAAATTTTGTTCTTTCTCGAATATTTCACCTTTTTTTCAGCAGGGGCTAATGCTTCTCAAATCTCTTATCTGGAAATATTAACTACCACTCCCAATCCTGGGAACTTTTCTGACTCAATAAAGACAATTAGGTACATATGACAAAACAACATGAAACAATAACCATGTCTCACAGTTCTTGGAGGGAGAGTAAGGCACGCATACACAGAATAGGGAGAAAGTCTCAGGAATACACAGTGCCAACTGTTTAGTGTAAGCTATTGGACACCAAGCATATAGAATCATTGCTAGGATCTGGTATGCTCTAAGAAAAAAATGCAAAAAAACGTGGCATGGATAGATCCATCTTTTCCATACACAGGAGCTTATGTTGGTGGAAAATTATGGTATAGTGGGATGGAAAAAGAGCGCCTTGTCAAAGACTGCCTTTTATAGAGAGACTGAAACTCGGGACCCTTTTTTGAAAATGGAATTGTATAAAATCATATCTTGCAGATATGAGAGAATTGTTGGGTTTGAATATTTTTGTCCTTAAAGCATTATACCTGTGTCTATTATTTTTTAACGTTATAACAATGCGGTGATATTGTGTCCCCCAATATATTGTACAACCTAATAAACTTATCCAGGGTCATAAAACAGAACAGCCTCTAGACAGACTTAGAGGCCAGAAAACAGTGGCACATACACCTTTAATCCTATCATTTGGGAGGCAGAGATGCATCCTTTCTTTGTGAGTTCAAGGACGCACTGGAAACCGCAAGGCATGGTGACACACACCTTTAATCTCAGGAAGTGATGGCAGTTAGCATAAAGGTATATAAGGCATGAGGACCAGAAACTAGGCTGGTTAACCTTCTAGGCTTTTAGCAGCAGTTCAGCTGAGATCCATTTGAATGAGGACTCAGAGGCTTCCAGTTTGAGGAAACAAGATCAGCTGAGGAATTGGCAAGTTGAGGTTAGCTGTGGCTTGTTCTGTTTCTCTGAACTTTCAGCGTTCACCCAGTACCTGGGTCCAGTAATTTCATTTATAAGACTGTTTAGCAATTCGTCTTACATAACCACATGTAGCTGCCAGCTGATGAAAGTGCTATAAGAGCAGGATGTGTCTGGCTTGATATTTAGTTAAGCTTGAAAAAATGGTGAACTCTAGGTCTAGAATAAGGTTAAGTAGGGGGTGGGAAAATGTATTTGGGGAAGCATAAAAGAGAACAATGGAACCTTTTATAATGAGTTAGTATGTATTTCTTAAAATGTGATATATTCCTTAAAAGTAAAAAATAGCAGCAAATAATAAAGCTGGCCATGTAAGCCTGGTTAAAACAAAAACTATGTTACAGTATAAATAAAGATGGATTGAGCTATTAGGGGCCACTTGAGTGTAATCCACCAGGCCATCAGACTCTTTTCTCTTGTGCTATTTGGACCCACCTGAGTGCAATCCACCTGGTGTTCAGATTTTTCTCTTCTGCTGACACCCCTTCCCCATCTCAGCACCAGAACCTGAGCTGAGGCTGGGCCCCAGAATACTTCTGCCAGCTTCCTAAACCAGTATACTTTCAATTTTTTTGAAGACATATCATTACACCCATAGATAGTAGCTCACACCCCTCCTCTAAAAAGTGTCTTTTTTAGAGCAGAGGAGAGTGTTCCTGGTCGAAACATAGGGAATAAGTGACTGTGGGCTGCCCAGCCACAATTGGTACACCTACAATACAATGCTAACCCATATGGATCATAGAACATGGTAGAAGAAAGGATAGGAAGATTGTAAGAGCCTTCTACACATGACAGGGAAGCTCTACCCATGAAATCCCAACAATATCGCTGCCTGAAGAAGACATGCATAATGATAGCACCAATAAGAAAATGTAGAAGAAATTTTCAGAAGCCCACTGAATTTGAAGAGCTAAAGGCAGTTATGGCTGCTGAGGTGGCTAGAAATAATTTTCTTCAAGGTTAAGCTCCTTGATAGGTTATCCAATTCCAATTTGTCATTCCTGGTTGCATGTATACAAGAGTAACACAAGATTGACTCAACAGGTTTTTTATATACATCCTCCCTCTCTTCAACTGAACTTCAGGATCTTGGCCAGTTTATAGTTCAGTAAACTATAAAAATCCTATAAAAATATTCCCACACTGGAACATGTGAAATTCCTCTGCAATACATGAATTAAAACAAAGCACCAGAAAAGGACATTTGGAGAAGCTCACATGATTGCCATTGTCATAACCCCCTTGAACAGTGTGACTATGTCCTCTAAGCGTGCCAGTGTGGGTACACCTGGTAAATCAGACTGGATCGCTACCTCCCCTCCCCCACCACACTGTCAACAGATGGGGTTTGTGGTCAATTGAAAGAGAAGTTCCTATTGTGAGGCGCTTGGCCAGAGCTGCAGCAAAGATCTGACAGGGAACGGTTGAGAGGGTAGCCCTGAAGGTCAACAGAGGAAAAGTGTCCACTCTATGCTATTTGAGCTGTAGAGCTTACATTGGGTCAGACTTACATGATAAGCCCCAGAGAATCCCTGTCTCAAAAAAGCAAAAACAAAAACAAAAAACATTATAAGCCCAAAGATACTAGCAGGATTATGGGGAGCTGAAAATTGATGGAACGTGATCCCTATTGGACTCTAGCTCACTTTGTGCCCCAACCCCTAGAGCAATAGTGAATTTTGTCTTTATTTTCTTTGCATTCTTGTTGATGTCTACAGAACAAGGATATTTGCAAGAGAATTCCTGAAAATTTCCTTAGAAGCCTAAAGTCAGAGGAGAGCAAACAAGGGAGCCATGTACATGGATTTTTCCCATCCCAGGATCCACTTCCAAATTACCACACAGAGGTTTATATTAATTGTAAATGCTCAGCCAATAGCTCAGGCTTATTACTAACCAGCTCCTACATTTTAAATTCACACATATTCCTTATTTGCACTCT
Organism: Peromyscus leucopus; assembly: GCF_004664715.2. Taxonomy (NCBI): domain Eukaryota; kingdom Metazoa; phylum Chordata; class Mammalia; order Rodentia; family Cricetidae; genus Peromyscus; species Peromyscus leucopus. Next base: position 31,590 of record NW_023504470.1, on the reverse strand, counting down.
GCCATGTGGTGATAACTTATTATCATAGCATGGCCCATTCATCTTGCTTCTCCATGTCTCCATGTCTCCTGACTCCTGACTCCACCCTTCTTTCTTCCTGTATCCTTAGTTTGATCACTGTGCCCATACTTTTTGCCTGGCTATTGGCCAATCAGCTTTTATTTGCCAATGAGAGTATTACATATTCATAGTGTACAAAAAGATTGTTCCACAGCAAAGCCAGATATACTAGACAGCAGCATGGAGCCAGCAGATACCATCAGCCATTAATGGTCACAACCCTCCTGTGCAGAACACCATTCCATTTCACACACACACACACACACACACACACACATACACACACACACACACACCCCTGAAGTCTGGGGCTGATAGTTTCAACATGATCTCACTGTTACTGCTCCCCAGAGCTATACAGAGTCACAATCTGCTGGGCTCTTGTTAGACTCATGAGAGCGTCAGACAGGAGCTGAACAGGCAGAGACATTCTATACAAGGAGGGATTGATCACACTTGACCTGAGTACAGAGTCCATGGGCCACCTTAGGGACTGACCATTTTCTGATATCTTCTTCAATTTCTTTTCTAAGGAACTTAAATTTCTTGTCATATAGGTCCTTCACTTGCTTAGTTAGAGTTACCCCAAGGTATTTTATATCATTTGTGGCTATTGTAAAGGGTGATGTATCTCCGATTTCCTTCTCAGCATGTTTGTCAATTGTATATAGGAGGCTACTGATTTTTTTGAGTTAATCTTGTATCCTGCTATATTGCTGAAGATGTTTATAAGCTGTGTCAGTTCCTTTGTTGAATTTTTGGGGTCACTCATGTATATTATCATGTCATCTGCAAATAGCGAAAGCCTGAGCAATAAGACAACATAAGGAGATCAAGGGGATACAAATTGGGATGTCTTAAAGGGAAAATTTTACAATACTGAAGGAAAAATTTTAAAAACAATCAACAAAGTGTCCTAGAGAAGACTCAGCAGGTAAAGGTGCTTTCTACCATGTCTGACAACATGCGTTTGATCTCTGCAATCCACAGGGTAGAAGGGAGAACTTACTCCTAAAAAGTGTCCTCTGATGTTCACCTGCACAGTATGGCACTTGTTTATGTGTGTGGCACATGTGTGAATGTGTGTGTGAGTGGTGTATGTGTGTGTGTGTGTGTGTGTGTGTGTGTGTGTGTGTGAGAGAGAGAGAGAGAGAGAGAGAGAGAGAGAGAGAGAGAGAGAGAGAGAGAATTGGGGGATGAAACCTCTTTCTTCCCATAGGACATATGTGTGAACATAAAAAAAGATGATGATTTATGGTATGAATAAATACCATTTATTGTAGTGGGTAGCTGTTCCAGCTTTGACCTGGAAGTACTACCCCCATTGAGGCTTCAGTAACTATCACGCCTACAAGGCAGGGCCAAGACAGGAGCCCTTAAGACCAGAGATATGGATGTGTCCTTACACCTTCTGCAGGACCCATCCACCACCAGGGAGGGCTCCCAGCAATTAATCATTTACCAAAAAAATGTACTGCATATAATTCAATGTATACACATATAGATTTAATGAAATTTTCTTATCTGGGCTGACAGGGTTCCCTCTAATAACAAAAGACCATGTAATAAAACCTTTAATACAAGAATAAGTCCTTTTTCTTCTTGAGTTACTCACCATGGTTGTCCAAGAGATTCCTAAAACATGTAGCCTATTGCTATTGTCCTTGATTACCCCATCGAGGTGAAAGATAAGTCCTTATTGCTGAAGACACCATGCACTTCAGAAACAGGGCCCAGAGACCATTGAGCTGGAACTGATCTGAATGGTCTCTCCCGGAGGACTAGATTATATGGTACCATGAGGCACCATGTAAACTTCCAAAGGAGGGAGGTAACCAACATTCCCAACCAGCTATAACAGATCACACATCAAGACCAGCATGACACACTAAGCCTTAGTGTGCAATAATGACACACATATCTTGACAGTAGCCAAGAACTCTATATTGGGCTTAAGACAGGCTAAGCCAGAGGGAGACCATATCTGGTACTGGAAACCTAGCTAATTACTAAGTGCTAGTGAAATCCTAGTTGTTGGAGGAGACTCTACAACTACTAATTCACCAATCAGCATAATATGTAAAGCAATCCATGAGCACTTGTCCTTATATTTACAAATAAGTGCAGTCTTCATGCCTCATCAAGAAAACATCTCTTTGCAACACAGGAAGACCACTACGGAAAACCACAACCAATCAAAATGCAGATTTGTGAAGCCCAGTCATAATGGATACATCTACAAAACACTTCCACATCTAAGGCTCAGAAAACATTGTCAAGAGGGGGTGGAAAGATCATAAGATCCAGAGGATCAGGGACTGTGCTGTGAGATTCTATCTTCTAGTAACATTGGAAGCTATACCTGTAAAATTTCACCAGCATGACCACCCAAACTGAATAAAAAGGACACCAAAGAACATGCTTAAATCCACCAGGATATGCACATGACTCCTCAACTCTTTACAAAACAAAACAATACCAAACAAAAGACTGTAGGCAACTAAGTAAAGATGGGAATGGGAGAGGTAACCCTCTCCAGGGAAGAGAGTTTTTGTTCAGTGCCAAATGGTCATGACTAGAGATATACGTACAAGTAACATATGGACTCAACAGGTTGCATTTCACAATGCATATATGTGCATGCAATAATAGTTGATGTAAAAATAGTTCCATGAATTTGAAGGAGAGCCAGAAGAGTTATATGGGAGAGTTTGGATGGAGGAATAAGATTCTAGAAATGTAATTTAAACACAATCTTAAAAATACACAACAACAAAATAACATTCTTTTTTATTATTTAAATATATTTTAATGTTATTCTTTCCCCTACCCCAAGTATTCTCAGATCCTCCCTACCTCCCTACCCACTCAATTTCAAGTTATTTTCTTTCCAAGGAAAAAATACAAAAACAAAACCAAGCAAACAAACCATTATACAAAAACACTGAAACAAAACAGAAAAAGCATACAGAAAACATGAAGCTCATTTTGTGTTGGCCAGTGAATCTTGGGTATGGGCTTGCCCTGAGTGTGGTTGATGGTCACTGTCACTCCCTTGGAGAAAACTGATTTCTGCTTTACCAGTGGTTATCAATTGCAAAAACTTCATTTTACTGCTGCTCCTTTAACAAAACAATAATAGTAGATTTTGCATATTTTAGAATTGCATGTTCTTTGGTGTCCTTTTTATTCAGTTTGGGTAGTCATGCTGGTGAGATTTTACAGGTATAGCTTCCAATGTTACTAGAAGATAGAATCTCACAGCACAGTCCCTGATCCTCTGGATCTTATGATCTTTCCACCCCCTCTTCCACAATGTTTTCTGACCCTAGGGTCATGACCTGTGTAATCTCAGGTTCATGGCCACTTTCATAGTGCCAGGTATTAAGGCCTCATGGAGAGGGCCTTAATTCCAACCAAGATAGTGGATTACTCCCATAATATTTGTGCCACTATAGCACCAGTATATCTGACAGGCAGGTTGATGTTGTATGCTATATAGTTTGTAGTTAAGTGATATTAATGATTACCTTTCTCCTCTGGTAGCATACAACGTACTTTCCAGCATAATGAATACTAATTAGCAGAGGTGCAGCTTCTAGTTAGGCACCAACTCAGCTTTTCTCTGCTCAATGACATAGGAAGCATTGTCTTTGATAACAGGACTTTGATACCATCAGATTGTAGAGAGGAACCAATAGCCCTGGTAGTGATCTGCGATGTTGCAGGGGGGTAGTGTATATGCAGAAATTCTTTGACCAATGACTCAACAAAATATAGTCAATTTCTAGTCCTGTGAGTTTTACTCTGTGGCATAATATGTCTAGTTTGGCATTGTCTCCCCCATTATTAGGTAACTCTAGTTAAATTACTTTCATATATTTACATATTTTATGAAACTTCTATAATAGTAGGTTTCCACATGACTTTTCAAAAGGTCTTTAAAGTTAGTAATTCTCTCCCTATCTGCCCTCCTATACCATTCTGTATTTAATCAGGTAGACACTGTCATGTTGGTCCATCTACCAACTACCCATGCCTATTCTCCATGGTTCTTACTGCTTGATTTTATAATTAGTTTCCTGTTTCTCAAGAAGTCTACTTTTGCTGTATGACTGCAATTTTGATGCAGTATATGATTAATTTGAAAATAAATGATCTTACAATACTCAGCATTTTCATCAAGGAACAAGATTATACTCTGATGACTCACCTTTACGTTAAAAAGCCAAGTAATTTATTTACAAAGCATATCATGTTTATATGACATTCTATGTTGTTTATTTCTAGAGTATTTTCTATAATGTTAATGAGTCATTAATGGACTTCTGTAGACTTTGTAAGCTGCTTTTTCATTCAGCAACTTACTTCTGCTGTGGGATGTTCTGTATGGCAGATGTGTTGCTCTGACTGGTCAATAAATAAAACACTTATTGGTCAGTGGTCAGGCAGGAAGTATAGGCGGGACTAACAGAGAGGAGAAAAGAAAGAACAGGAAGGCAGAAGGAGTCATTGCCAGCCGCCGCCAGGACAAGCAGCACGTGAAGATGCCAGTAAGCCACAAGCCATGTGGCAAGGTATAAATTTATGGAAATGGATTAATTTAAGCTATAAGAACAGTTAGCAAGAAGCCTGCCACAGCCATACAGTTTGTAAGCGATATAAGTCTCTGTGTTTACTTGGTTGGGTCTGAGCAGCTGTGGGACTGGCGGGTGACAAAGATTTGTCCTGACTGTGGGCAAGGCAGGAAAACTCTAGCTACATACTTCTCATGTTAGTTCAGTGATTCCTTAGCTGATTCTTTCAGATTGTTCTCTTGAGTGGCATTTTACCAGGTATTCATATTCCCAAGCTTACTTCAGTGGATCTGAATATTCAGAATCTGTGAAATATTATAAATGATGAAAGAATAAGTGGGAGTTTGTCCTTGTTTCTGATTCAAATATTTTGCATTAAGTATAAAGAATATTGTAACTTTTAAAAGAATTACTGACTGAGGAAGTCTTTTTCCAAAATAAAGGAAGAATGTATGCATTATTTACTAAGAAGGAAGGGTTAGGTTTATGCTGCTAATACATTAAAAATACTTATGTACAAATCTTAAACCAGTGGAAATTGCCATATGGATTGAACTTAAATAAGGTAGAGAACACGGACGAAAAATAAAATTCTTTATACCTCAACAGAATGGGTAATCTTCCAATGTAAATTAATAATCTTGGGGAGCTGGAGAGATGGTTCAGGGGTTAAGGGAGTTTACCACTCTCACAGAAGACCCAACTTTAGTTCCCAGGACCCACATTGGGTGTCAAACAATGGCCCATAATTCTAGCTCCAGAAGAAGGACACCCTCTTCTGGTCTCTGAGGGCACCAAACTTACATACAGAAAGCCACATGCATACATGCACATGAAGTTTTTTTATTTAAAAATTATGGACAGATAGAAGTAAATTTTAACAATACCTAAGGATTCTTGTCATCATGAACTTTTGATGTGAGCTTTGTGTTGGTCTTTGTGTTTTGAGTATTTCAATAGCATGCTATGCTGTATAGAAGAACAAAAAATATATGTTGATTCAATGAAAGGAAAACATCCTGGGATGACTTCAGGCTCTATATTGGAGAGAAATTACCTCAAAGAAGGCATTGTAGAGGATCAAATTTCAGGGAAAAAATTTGATTGGGGAACTGTTGAATTTGATGTTGCTATAGAACATTCAAGAAGAAATGATGTAACTGAATTTGGAGCCAAAAAGAAGAGAACCTACTCAGAGTTCTGGGCAGCTGTGGTATTGCAGAGTGCATAATGCAAGTCATCTACAGTAATAATATGAAGGGGAAAGGGCAGGCACTACCCTGGTGATGGTCTCAGAGTGAACAACCATTTGCAGATCAAAGGGAAAGGAAAGACATTAGTCACAGTGTGGGAAGTTTCAGAAACAAAGGAGAGGAAAGTGATGAGAAATAGGGTTCTTTGAGACACATGGGGTGCTGTTGAACTACAGAATTGTTTGAGAGGAGATGATTTTTGTCTTTTGTGTGAGAAGTTTCAGAAAACTATGAAGATGAAAGTCAGAGTAGTCTACCGATGTTCTAGTGTAAAAAAACAAATAGATGGGTACTTTGTGGCCATGTGCTTGTATAATTAGGTACGTATGTATGTGTATAGATAAATAGAATGGTGAACAGATACTGTATTCTGAAAAAACCCATAAAAATAAAGTGAATATGAGCTATGTCTCTGTGTTTAAGAAATTCAAAGAGAATTCTCTCTGTGGAAGTTTCTTAAGACAAGAGTGGTCCTGGGTCCATGGTTCCAAAGAAGATGGCCAAGTGTGACTATACGAATTTGTGAGGAAAAGCATCTCAGTCTGTAAAATGTGACTAAAAATCACTGGACTCTATGGCACACAGCAAAGGCACCTGAAATAATGTGTCAGTTGGGATTCTTTGGGATCTTCTGCATTTCTGTCAGCACAGACAGTATCAGAGATAGGGTCGGGTCCACACAGTGTGGAAACATCTCCATGGAGGGGCCTGCCAGACAAGGACAAAAGCCATTGAAAAGGATTATCTTCTACCTCTCCTCAAGTGGGGTCACAGCTCCACCCATTACAGCCAGCTAGTATTTTGGTCCAGCCCAGCTGCCAGAGAATAGGGCCAGTGCTGGCCCCACAGGTTTTGGGTTGAGTCTCAGTCACTGGGGTATGTTTTTGGTGGAGGAACCAAACTCACCGTCCTAGGTAAGTGGCTTTAATGCTCCTTCACATTCAGCTCAACCCTTGTTGTCATGGAAAGGTCTGTTTTTTCCCTCTGGAAACCTTTACTCAACTGCCCTCCCCAGACTTAAGGAGCTCTACCGGGCAGTGCAACAGTGACCTGGAAGGCAAATGGTGTACCTATCACCCAGGGTGTGCAGACTACAAATCCCTCCAAACATAACAACAAGTACATGGCCAACAGCTTCCTCACTTTGACAGCAGACCAGTGGAGATCTCACAACCGTATGTCCTGCCAAGTTACACATGAAGGGAACGTTGTAGAAAAGAGTGTGTCCCCTGCAGACTGTCTCTAGGAGCCCAGCCTTTCCTTAGCCTAGGGGATGGAGAATGGGGTCTCTTCTCTATATTAGCAATCTCAACCTTTCTCTTTTACCCACTGAATATTCAATAAAATATCATTGATCAAAAGTATTGCCTTGTCCCATTTGTACTTTTTACATGTTTAATTTTGAATCCTTTGAATCTACAATGTGGGGAGGTGGGATTCAGGTTCCCAGTGAGAAATTAGTTCTCCTTTGAAACATGCAGAGGGTATCACCCTAAGAATGACAATTCTCTTCCTCTGCACTGTTCTCTGAGTCCTGTGATGGAGGGACACTCATTTAGAATGCAGCTGAAGCAAGATATCATGTTTCAGGCTAAACAACTAACTTAATATTATGTAGCAAGTCCCAAATGTGTAGATTCTTGCAATAAACTTAGACAATTATATTATATAATTCAAAACATTGGTTCTCATGGTCCTCTATACTAGAGCATGAGATGGGATAACCACTCAAGCATAATAACTAGATCTAATGAGAAATGGATCCAACTCCATTCCTGAAGAGGTTCCAAATAATTGATACATAGGAACTAGTCTCAGTCAAATTCCAGACTACTCAAGGTCAGTTCGGGTGAGACTTCAAGGAAGACTGAGTGTGACCTGAGAGGTTAACTCAAGCCAGTGCTTGGGTAGACTTAGGTGTAGCAGGCACCGACTTCACTGGCCCAAGTCCTCTTATGTGCATCAGCACACTAGTGTGCACTTCAGATTGGCGTCAATCACGATCTTTGTAATTCACAGTCAAACTTCAGTGACCCATCCTCTGTAGAAGTCAGTAAGGATTTAGTGTTCACGGCTTGGAGACATCATCCTAGGTAGCTCATAAGCAGTATGGACACTGACTACATCCAGAAACCTGGTGGATTAGGCAGTGCAGTAGCATAGTCTGCAAAGCCAGAAATATTCTTCATCAATGAGGCAGAGTGACAGTTGACAACACTGAGCTTGATCTCAGGCCCCAAGTCCCCAGTTTCTGAACTAGGAAGAACCTTTGGGATTTGTTCTTCATGGCAGCTTTCTGATTCTAGGGCATGATAAAGTCCATGCCCAATAATTGGAAGTGAAGACCCTGGGTATCCTCACAGCAATGTTCCTTGCTGGGGATAGAGCAAACCCTCATCCGTACCCAGATATTGCTCAGAGACTCACTTCCTCATCTTTTTGTTTCAAGTTTTCACTCACAAATTTGGACACAAAAAAATAGGAAACACAAAAAATTAATGTTCTCATATTCCCACCAAGCAACCTGTAACACTCATTTCAACTGGATTTTGATTCAACTATAACATTAAACTCCTCCCTTATATTGTGTTACAAAAGCACATTCCAGAACTTGTATCTTATCTGCTATGATTATATATACTTTTGGGTTTACAAAAAGAATTCCTAGACAGCATATCAAACTCCAAAAGAAGTTATTGATTATTTCTTGATATCAGGTAATAGTCAAGTTGTTATTAAATGACTGCATGACACGACCCTATAGTGTTTAGTAATGTATTAGTGGTAAAGATTCTACCACATGTAGGAAGATGAGATGTGGATTGAAACTGATGATTGTGTGTGTTCTCCACCTGCTGCCTTCTGCAGGGCCTCAGAGCTCTATTTTTGTTCTTCACCAGACAGGAGCTACAGAGACTGAGTTAGTGGCCCAAGACTTTGCATAGACTCCACGCAGTTAGTAGCTTCCTTGAACTGTTACTAAGGGCTCCTCTCTTTTCATTTTTATCCTGTAAAGATCTTCTAAAGAGTGTGTGAAAATTTTATGAATGACTTTCTGGCAAGGCTGGCTCAGAGGACATGTGGGATCCTGGGAAGAAGCATCTTTCAGAGAGGTCACTGCATATCCCAGAATCATCAGAGACTGCATATGTCACAGCTGAAACTGGAGGGTAAGGTGCATGTAGGGTTTTTGCATGAGCCTATATCACAGTGCTGGGTGTTCGGCAAAGGCACCATATTGACTCTCCTAGGTAAGTGACTCTTTCCTCTTCTGTTACTACAATCTCTAAGGTTTGAGATGATTTTTTTTGTTCAATTATTTCTCTATTGTACTTCATGCTTAAACTTCATTCTAGGTAAATAATCTCTTGCTTCTCTATTTTCTGCAGCTCACCTCAGATGGTTCCCTGTCACCTTTCATGTCTAATCTCAAAGACAGGGGCAAAAAAAGATAACCTGTAAATATGTGTCTGTCATTCTGTTGAGATATGCAGTGCTCTGATAAGTACTCCACTGTGTCACTCTCTATGAGTGTCTATCTTTCTAGTGAACTTTGTGAGGGCTAAAGTGAATTGCTATCTCATGGGGAAGGAAGGCCAGAGGCACAGAGGGAGAGGCAGCTGGTGAGTTAGGAGAACATAGAACACTCAGCTCTGAGGCTGGTGAATAACATGTCAGAGGTCAGGTAAGCTGGAGAGTGGAACTCGGGATTCACTTCCTAGGACAGGCAGAAGAAAGGATCCCCAAGCTCCCATGGAAAGCCATGAACAGAGCAGTAACCAAGCCAGAACTCAGGAATTTTAGTAAGGAGAAGAAAGGTAAGGGAGTTGTGGACACAGGAAGTCAAGAGAGAGAGACTGAAGCTGCAGTTGGGAAGCTGGGTTCCTGGGTCTCTCTAAGACACTGGTTAGGAAACAGAGCAACTGCATTCACATAGCTCTGGTCCTGATGCATGAAAATTACACAACTCATCCAGAGAAGCGGATCTCACCTCAGTCTGCAGAATGAGAAACAGTTCACCCAGATCCATTCTACACTGAGCAGAGGCCAGGGACCTCCAAGGCACAGATTTGGGTTAAAACAAACTCCTATGTTGAAAGTTTAGACTCAGGACAGGTTTTACCTCAGAACTGTCCTCGGAGTGGGACAGACAGTATGCAGACATATGTAAAAAACAGAGAGAAGGTTACTAGGACAGGAAAGTGAAGGTCAGGTATCTTTGTTGAAGATCAAAGTGCAGGGAGCTATCAAGTGAACTACTGCACAAATATGGAGTGCATAATTTCTAAGAACAGAGGGAGTATATAGAAGAGATGTATACCTCACCTTCTGTACTCTGTGTTCAAACACGGTCACTAAACTCAGGACACTTAACACACTCCCTCCAGGATTCTTGTTGGGAGACTAAGATTCTGAGCTTCTCTTTCTCTACCCTGCAGGTCTGCCCAAGGCTACACCTTCAGTCACCCTGTTTCCACCATCCTCTGAGGAGCTCAAGACCAAACAGGCCACACTGGTGTGTCTGATAACTGACTTTTACCCAGGTGTTGTGACAGTGGCCTGGGAGGCAGATGGTACACCTATCACCCAGGATGTAGTGACCAGTGAGCCTATGAGACAGCGTGACAGTTACAAGTACATGGCTAGCAGCTACCTGACCTTGACAGAAGAAGAACTGAAATCTATAAGTCGTGTCAGCTGCCTGGTCACTCATGAAGGGGACACTGTGGAGAAGAGTTTGTCTCCTAGAGTGTGTTTCTAGGCCTTTCAAAGTTCATCTTACTCACAGAGGCTGGGATTTGAATCATGCACAAGTATACCTTTACTGCTCTTACCTGCCATAGCCCTTCTCCTTGCTCCTGAAATGCACAATAAAATGTCCATTCCCAACTTGTAATTCTACTCTAACTCATTTGTTTTAGTGTATATTTCCCTGAGATTCAGAGTAGAGTGGGGATGTCCTGGTATTCTGTACTCTCACCCAGGGTTATAACCTGCATCATCAGTAAAATCAGGCTGAAGATAGAGTGTATGTTGGGTTCATGAAGGCTGTAGTATGGTTGCAGTCAGCCTTGATGTGAATATGAACTAAGGCAAACAAGACATGATTTCCAGCCCAAATATTAACTAAGGCATTCAGTGTTGAATGTGAGAAACTATGACATTTCCACTTCACATTTTGATTCTGGGGATTGTCGTACAACATCAGGGCTGATGGTTCTAGGCATGACTAAATATCTGGGTACCCTACAGAGAACAAGATGTCTCTATAATCCCCATCCCACCAGATCTCATTCTTTCCCTAGCTCAAAGCATAATAGTTCAGGGTGCACCTGTATCCTGAAATTATCACAGGCCCCTACTAGGGGACGAGGTCAAACCCCTAGCAATGCAGACCTTGTTCAATATCATTGTTCTATAGTCCTCAGGACTTAGGGACACATGACCATGGTCTGTAATAAGTTTATTGTTGAGGAATCAGCCTGGTGACATGCCCTAAAAGATTAGGGAGTATTCAAAACAGTGAGTAAGGCAAAGCTACTAGATCCTAGCCACACCAATTCAAACCTTAGTTTCTGCATTAAAAGGACATTAAGGGGATTATGTTGTACAGCAACTGACTTTAGTTCATGGTGGTGATTCATAGTTGAAGTTGTGTCCTTGGTCATATTGGATTCAATGCCAGTTCCACCCTCACTCCCCAGCTACTGCCTAGAGGAACACATTTTCATCACTTTGTAGTAACATTTTTGTTGTTATTGCTGTTATTTTTTTTTTGAGAGAGAGGGTCTCTCTATACCGCCTTGGCTTCCCTGGAACTCAGTTCATACACCAGGCTTGATTCCAGCTCACAGAGTTCTACCTGCCTCTGTCCCCAAAGTGCTAGATCACAGCTGAGCACCACCATGCTCTGCTTGTTGTAGTTTAATTACTGAGAACACTGAACTAACGACTCAGGAGCAAAGGTAGAGATAGTAAAGTTCTATTCCCATCAACTAGTGGTTGCATAATTTTTGCAGTGTTGGTTAATGAACTCAGGTTCATGCTATGCAAATATTCTACTGCTGAACTACCTCCCCAAACTCTTTTTCTAATGATGGTTACTTTTTATTTTTTACTGCTGCATAGTCATTGTTCATGGTGACAGGTTTCACAAAAATATTTTCATTCAAGTTCACCATTTGCTTTGACCATATACACCACCCTATGCCTCATCTTTTCCCTAATTCCTGAACACAACATACTTTTGTTCTCCTTGGCTGAATAATGCTTCATTTTGTATGCAAAACACTTTTACTTTACCTTCTTATCTATGTCTGGGCTAATCCTACCCTCTGGCCATTGTGATTACTCTTGCATAAACAAGAATGTGCAGCATCTCAGTAGTCCTTTGTCTGTGTGCATAAGAGGCCCTAAAGACCCCACATGAAAAGTGTTGGAACTATAAGCACCATATACTGGGCACGAAATCATCATACAAAAATCACTAGCCTTCCTGTTCACCAGTAGTTCTCAGGCTTAACAAGGAATCAGGGAAACAATTCTATTCCTAATAGCTTCCATGTAGCAAAATAATTCTTAGAAGTAAACCTAAATAAATAAGTGCAACAACAAAAACTAAAACACTATTCTCATTTGGTCCTCAATCCACCTTGGTCTCCCATTCCTTGTTCTCCCTCTCTGTTCTTGATCCAGCTTGGATCTCCTGCTCCCCCAAATTCTCCCTCCCTCTACCCTTGCCCTTCACCACCCCCACTCATGTCCAGGCTGTCTGTAGATGTAACCAACCGTCTTATTAAATAACAAACACAGAAACAATGTAAAAGAGAAAGCCGAGAGGTCAGAGCTCAGAGCTAAAATCTCACCCTTCCTCCTGCTGTCCCAGCTTCCCGAAAAGAGAGCTATATCCTGTCTGTTCGGGTTTTTTTATAGTATTTTGTTCTGCCTTCTCATTGGTTGTAAACCCAAACACGTGACTGCCTCGTCACTGTCTGAATGTACAGCTCCCTAGGTCTTAAAGGCATATATCTCCAATACTGGCTGTATCCGTGAACACACAGAGATCTATGGAATTAAAGGCGTGTGCCACCACTGCCACACTCTTGCTATGGCTCTAATAGCTCTGACCCCGGGGCAACTTTATTTATTAACATACAATTAAAATCACATTTCAGTACAATTAGAATACCACCACAGCTGTCCATGCAGATCTCATCTATTTCTCCATCATTGGGTGAGCCCCATGTCCCTCCTGGGGTCCTTCTTTCCAGGCAGCCTCCCTGGTGTTGTCAGCAGCAGTCCAGTCATCCTTGTTCCACATCAAGTATCCTCCTATGAGTGAGTACATAGCATGTTTGTCTTTCAGAGTCTGGGTTACCTCACTCAGAGTGCTGAAGAGGCCCACAGAGATCCATGGAGATGCTCCCACAATAGACAGCTGGCAATGTTCGAGAGACAGCCCGACCTGACCTACTTTTGTGATAGGATGGCAAAGCACCCTAATTGTCGTGCTAGAAACCCCATGTAATGACTGAGGGAACCAGATGCAGAGAACCACAGCAGGGCCCTGGGTGGAGCTCCGGGAGTCCAATTGGCGAGAAAGAGGAGGGTTTATATGAGCGAGAATTGTTGAGATCAGGATTGGAAAAAGCACAGGGATAGGTAGCCAAACAAATGGAAACACATGAACTATGGACCGGTGGCTGGGGGGTTGCCAGCTGGATCAGGCCCTCTGAAATGGTGGGACAGTTGATTGGCTTGGTCTGTTTGAGGGGCATCCAGGCAGTGGGACCAGGTCCTGTGCTCAGTGCATGAGCTGGCTGTTTGAAGCCTGGGGCTTATGCAGGGACGCTTGGCTCAGCCTGGGAGGTGGGGACTGGACCTGCCTGGACTGAATCTACCGGGTGGGTCTCAATCCTCAGGGGAGTCTTTGCCCTGGAGTGGATGTGAATGGGGGCTGAGCTGGGGGAGACAGAGGGGGGCTGGAGGTGGGAGAAGGGGGAATCCGTGGCTGATGTGTGGAATTAAATTATATTGTAAAGTGAAGTAATATAAAATTTAAAAAATAGAGACCATAAAAAATAAAGAAAAAATCATTTTAAATGTAGAATAGAATAGTCTTTTTCCAAATAATAATAATAATAATAATAATAATAATAATAATAATAAAATCTATAGGTGTAGTAAGAGAAAAAACTAAAACACTGAAGAAAAAAACTTTCGTTTCTTTATGAGATAGATTTTTGCTTTGTAGCCTAGTCTGACCTTGAACTTCTTCATTCAATCTCCTTGGTGCAAGAACAACAGCCGGTATTACCATATTTTCAACTCTTTTTAAAATAAAACTATCACAGAGTAACTCCTTGCTTAAGGATATTGATATTTACTTTTAATCTATTTTTAATTGACAGTTTGTATGTACTGCCATCTTACTAATTTTTTCTCTCACTGCTCTCCAAACTACTCCAAATGACCTCATTCTTCCTAACTAAGCCCCTTCCTGGCTGCATGCCCGTCGTTTCCATATATATGTATGTATATTTTTTAATTTTCTTTCTTTCTTTTTTTTTTTTTTTTGTTTTTCGAGACAGGGTTTCTCTGCGTAGCTTTGCGCCTTTCCTGGAGTTCACTTGGTAGCCCAGGCTGGCCTCGAACTAACCTGGCTCTGCCTCCCGAGTGCTGGGATTAAAGGTGTGCGCCACCACTGCCCGGCTTTTAATTTTCTTTATTTCTTTATTTTTATTAAGAAATTTTTTATTTATTTTACATACCAACCACAGATCTCGCTCTTATCCCTCCTCCTGCTCCCCTCCATAATCTCTCCCCCATCTCACTCCCCATCCCTTCCTCCAAAAAGGTAAGGTCTCCCATGGGGAGTCAGCAAACTTTGTCAATTTATTTGAGGCGGCACAAGACCCTCTCTCCGCTGGATCAAGGCTGTCTATGTCTGGTGCATAAGCTGGCTTTGTGGAACCTGTTACCTATGGTGGGACACCTTGCACAGATTTTTCAAGTCTCCTCCAGGCAGTTCCAGCTGCTGTAATTTCATGATTTCAATGGCCATGTGATATTCATAAAACAGGGCTCCATCACACCCTCCCTATTCTTAAACTCCCACAGTTCTTCTACCTCCATTCCCACAGTGCTCCATGAAGTTCAGAGCAGGGCACGAAGATGCATTGTTTGGGTGCCAAGCAGTCAGAAGTCACTCATTCTCAGCAGTTTATCCAGTAATATGTCCTGGCACTGACCATCATGAACTGGGGCAAATAAGGCTCTTCTGACCAAGACTGAGAGTGGTACTGGTCTATAGGGAAAGCTTAACCTGTCTGCTTGGCAGAACATCCATAGTAAGAAGGGAAGGGAGGTTGGAGAACATGGTGTGGTGATGTGGGCTTTTGAGTCTCTTAGTTCTGTGCAGACAGGAAGAGATTCTCATTCTAGAGATGGACAGATGATAAAGCTTTTGATACTCCTCCTTTCTAGGCCCAGTCTCTTCATTTTACCTCCTCTCCTCTCCTCTCTCTCCTCTCTCTAAAGAGTGTGTGAAAATTTATGAATAACTTCTGGCAATGCTGGCTCAGAGGACATGTGGGATCCTGAAGAAGCATCTTTCAGAGAGGTCACTGCATATCCAGAATCATCAGAGACTGCATATGTCACAGCTGAAACTGGAGGGTAAGCTGCATGTAGGGTTTTTGCATGAGCCTATATCACAGTGCTGGGTGTTCGGCAAAGGCACCGAATTGACTCCTAGGTAAGTGACTCTTTCCTGTTCTATTACTACAATCTCTAGGTTTGAGATGATTTTTTTGTTCAATTATTTCTCTATGTACTTCATGCTTAAACTTCATTCTAGGTAAATAACTCTTGCTTCTCTATTTCTGCAGCTCACTCAGATGGTTCCTGTCACCTTTCATGTCAATCTCAAAGACAGGGGCAAAAAAGATAACCTGTAAATATGTGTCTGTCATTCTGTTGAGATATGCAGTGCTCTGATAAGTACTCCATTTGTCACTCTCAATGAGTATCTATCTTTCTAGTGAACTTTGTGAGGCTAAAGTGAATTGCTATCTCATGGGGAAGGAAGGCCAGAGGCACAGAGGGAGAGGCAGCTGTTGAGTTAGGAGAACATAGAACACTCAGCATTGAGGCTGGTGAATAACATGTCAGAGGTCAGGTAAGCTGGAGAGTAACTCGGGATTCAGTTCCTAGGACAGGCAGAAGAAAGCATCCAAAGCTCCAATGGAAAGCATGAACAGAGCAGTAACCAAGCCAGAACTCAGGAATTTTAGTAAGAGAAGAAGGTAAGGGGTTCTGGACATAGGAAGTCAAGAGAGAGAGACTGAAGCTGCAGTGGGAAGCTGGGTTCCTGGGTTCTCTAAGATACTGGTTAGGAAACAGAGCAACTGCATTCACATAGCTCTGGTCCTGATGCATGAAAATTACACAACTCATCCAGAGAAGGGATCTCACCTCAGTCTGCAGAATCAGAAACAGTTCACCCAGTCCATGCTACACTGAGCAGAGGCCAGGGAATTCCAAGGCACAGATTTCAGTGAAAACAAACTCCTAGTTTAAATTTTAGACTCAGGACAGGTTTTACCTCAGAACTTTCCTCGGAGTGGGACAGACAGACTGCAGACATATGTAAAAAACAGAGAAGTTTACTAGGGCAGGAAAGTGAAGGTCAGGTATCTTTGTTGAAGGTCAAAGTGCAGGGAGCTATCAGTAACTACTGCACAAATATGGGGTGCATAATTCATAAGAACATAGGGAGTGTGTGGAATAAATGCATACCCCATCTTCTGTACTCTGTGTGTTCAAACAGTCACTAAACTCAAGACACTTAACACTCTACTCCAGGATTCTATTGGGAGACTAAGATTCTGAGCTCCTCTTTCTCTATCCTGCAGGTCTGCCCAAGGTTACACCTTCAGTCACCCTTTTCCACCATCCTCTGAGGAGCCAAGAACAAAAAGGGCACACTGTTGTGTCTGATAACTGACTTTTACCCAGGTGTTGTGACAGTGACCTGGGCGGCAGATGGTACACCTATCACCCATCGTGTAGTGAAAAATGGCCTGTGATACAGCGTGAACATTACAAGTACATGCTAGGAGCTTCCTGACCTTGAGAGAAGAAAGAACTGAAATCTGTAAGTCATGTCAGCTGCCTGGTCACTCATGAAGGGACACTGTGGAAGAGTTGTCTCATAGAGTGTTTTTCTAGCCTTTCAAAGTTCATCTTACTCACAGAGGCTGGGATTTGAATCAAGCACAAGTAACCTTTACTGCTCTTGCCTACCATAGTCCTTTTCCCTGCTCCTGAAATGCACAATAAAATGTCCATTCTCAACTTGTAATTCTATACTCTACACATTGTTTCAGTGTATTTTCCCTGAGATTCAGAGTAGTGTCGGGATGTCCTGACTTTGTATTCTGCATTCAGGGTTATAACCTGCATCATCATCACTCTAGAGAGTACCATCTCCATACAGACACATTTTCCCAGCCTCCTCTGGATCTCTGATCACATCATGCAATTGTAAAGTATGACTGTCATAGACTTCCCTAATTCACTCTTTAATATACCTAATTGCATGCCTTCTCATTTCTAACAATGTATTTGCACTTAGTCATCTTGCCTTAGAATTTCAATTTGGAGACTGGGACACTTCTATTATTTGTAATCTCAGTTTCTATACTCAAGTCAAAATGAATAGATAGTATTGGGAAATTGGAAGTTTATTACAATCAATACAAACAAGTTAAATCAGGTTGAAGATAGAGTGTATGTGGGATTCATGAAGGCTGCAGTATGGTTGCAGTCAGCCTTCATGTGAATATGAACTAAGGCAAAAAAGACATGATTTCCAGCCCAAATGTTAAAAAGGCATTCAGTGCCGAATGTGAGAGACTATGACAAGTTTCCACTTCAGAACTTGATTCTGGGATTTGTCATACAACATCATGGCAGAAGGCTCCAGGCATGGCTAAATATCTGGGTACCTTACAGAGAACAAGACTGTCCTAGAATTCCCATCCCACCAGATCTCATACTTTTTCTAGTCAAGTGTTAATAGTTCAGGGTGCACTGTATCCTGAAGTTATCACAGGCCCCTACTATAATTCTATAGTATGGTACCAGGGTCCGTACTAAGTTTATTGTTGAGAAATCTGCCTGGTGACCTGGCCTAAAAGATCAGAGAATATTTAAAACAGTGGTATGAGCAGAATAAGGCAATACTACTAGATCCTACCCACACCAATCCAACCTTCGTTTCTGCATTAAAAGGGTACTCAGTGGATTATGTTTTACAGCAACTGACTTTAGTTCATGGTGGTGATTCAAAGTTGAATTCGTGTCCTTGGCCATATTGGGTTCAATGCCAGCTCCACTCTCACCACCAACTACTATCTATAGGAACACATTTTCATCACTTTGTTGTAACATTGTAAGCACAGAATTTAATTCATTCCTTGGGGACACAGCCATCATCACATAGGCATGCCTCACCTCACTTTTCACAGGATTCCTATTATTTTATTTTAATATGATCCTTAAGAGCATCTCCCCTTTTGGTGCTCCTGATACATGAATTTTTTCTTCTTTATGATGTGTTAGAAGTTTAATAGAGACACAAAACAGCTGTGATCTCAGTATACTTGTCCTAATGCCCAGTGGTTAGATGTGTTTGGTTGTCAATGTGGCAGAGCATGATTTTGAATTCACCATTAGTTTATGCCCAGACTACTGGTGGGATGTCAGAGGGTAGGAGGCTGTATACTGGTGATCACCTGGGTTCAGTTTTCCCCAGTCTTGGCAGGAACACTCCAAGAGAGTAATGGAAGTGACTGGACTGAGGATATTAATATATTGAAGAGAAAATGAGAGAGAAGACGAAGAAGTGTTTTTACCATGAGAAAACAGGCCCTTTTACCTTTCCAAGGACAAGCTTGACACCTCAACGGCCATGTAGCTTGTGATTCCTAAGTCAGAAAGTGGCATATCTATTTCCTACACCTGGAATTCTGAGGGCGGGGGGAGTCCTGATATGAACTAGTAACAGGGATGTGTTGAGAGAACAAACTGTGCTGATATGACATATCTCCCGACCTCAGGATGACATTTGAGCAGGATCAGTCCCAGAAGATTATAAACCTTGATATATGAAAACTTCTGGGATCAAATTCCAGAGCCTGTCAATTCTTATAATAATTCAGCACAGCAACTGCACAGGTTCAATGCAAAGGGTCCCAGCACTGACAGGAGAAACAAACATCATCTACCATATCTAACAAAAAAGCTATCTCCGGTTGACAACTGCTTGCAAAGAAGAAAGTAATTTTCACCATGGAGTCTCACTGGAGGGTATAAAACCACATACAGGGTTGGCCTTGTGTCCATCAGTAGATGGCCAACATGAAACAAACTCAGTGGTGATTTTGAGGATATTTCATCTCATATTGATTTGGCTATTCCTTATCTCACAGGTCCTTTGCTTTGTGTTTTATGGTTTCTGATTATGTGATTTTATGATTTTTGTGTGTGTTGTGCTTTTTAATTGACTTCTTTTAAAAAATCAGTTTTTTATTTGCCTATTTGTGTAGATGTAACCAACCATCTTATTAAATAAGAAACACAGAACCAATGTAAAAGAGAAAGCCGAGAGGTCAGAGCTCAGAGCTAAAATCTTACCCTTCCTCCTGCGGTGCTCCTACCTCTCTGAAAGAGACCTACTTCCTGTGTGTTTGTCTTAATATAGTCTTTTTATAGTGCCTTGTCACTGCCTATAAGTACAGCCCTCCAGGTCTTAAAGGCATATGTCTCCAATGCTGGCTGTATCCTTGAACACACAGAGATCTACCTAGCTCTGTCTACCAAGCACTCTTGCTATGGCTCTAATAGCTCTGATCCCGGGAAACTTTATTTATTAACATACAATTAAAATCACATTTGAGAACAAATAAAATACCACCATATTTCCCCTTTTCTATTTAATAAAGAAAAAACAAAAGGTTATAACTAAATAAGAAAAACTATATACAAAAGTAAAATAACTATATACAATATATACAAGTAATAATACCTAAACAATGTCTAGTCCATTTGTATTTGACAAATTCAGAGCAAATAATTTCATTATCTATCCTATTTTGGTAAGTCCAAAATGTATCTAATTCACTTTCTATCCTAATTAATCTTCAACTATAACTAATTAATTTTCAACTCCCTCAGAGACCCAAGAAGGAAATAATATTAGCTAACAAAAATAAAAACAGGAAGTGCATGCAAGCAACTTCCAAAAAATTTGTGAGTTGACAGAAACAGCCAGCTGCCTGGACAGTCACCTGAGGGTTCTCCACAGAGTTGGGGCATCATCTTCAGCCTATAGGCTTAGTGTATCTGACAGACTCATTTGTGAAGTAGGATGTACACAAGGTCGACAGTTCAACCTCACATTGGGTGAGAGCAGTCCACGTACCAGAAACACCTGAATTCCACTAGTGTCCTATCATGATTCAGGATTTTAAATTCTGGAAATTTTTGATGTTTTTTTTAATTCAACTGTCTATTCTTCTTGGCTGTGTTTATATGGCTTCATCTCAGCATCCTCTTCTTCTCCACATCCCTCTATTAAATGCCAGTCTACCATTGAGAGGGTGAGTTTCATTATTCTTCAAGAATAACTGTTTCAGCTGCTGTTCCATGCACAACAGAAGCCATCATCCACTGCCTGTTCAGCTGCCTTTGAAGAAAAGGGCACTGTACCTTTTCCATATTGTGAAGGCCACTTCAGGATGGTGCCATATTGTCCTTGCCTCAGAAGATGCGTTTTGATAAAGCCATAACCACATTCTTGTTTGGCAAGAATCAGTAGTCCTTTGTTTCATGTCCTGTCTGTCCATTTTGTCCTGTTGATTCGAGATATCTTGTTGTCCAGTGGCTAACTTTTGCCACAATGAAAGTTAACTCCATATGCAGTTTCTTCAATGCCCATATTTTCTCTGAAGTAGATTGGTACTGCCAGGAGTCGACATGTCCCAAAAAGAAAAATTTCTAAGTTATTAAAACATTTTAAATGCCATATTCTGTAGATCTCTGAAGGCTTGAAGATGACCTGTCTATCTAAAATATATCTGCTCAATTTTAAAAATATATCTAATTGACTACAAGTTCTATTGTAATGTCTAACTACTAACTTTCATTTCTTTATATCCTAATAGTTAGTAATAATAACATTCAAGGATCAGAACATTTCATTACATTGTTAAATGAATGGTATAAATACAATTAGAAATATACATATAGCATTTTCTAACAATATCAATTTAAAATTTGTATATAATATAAAACAATCCAATCCAATGTAAAGATTTAAAACTAGTAATTGTCCTTCTCTTTTCTTTCTTTCTTTCTTTTCTTTTCTTTTTTTTAAAACAAGAACCTAAATCTAATCTCCTTAGCTTAGCCTTTTATCCCCTAACCCTTGACAACAATGTAACTAACCCCCCTAAACAATGAAAATTATCCCAGACCCATTAAAAAGACCAAAAAACCACCTACCCCATACCAACTCATTGGGAATATGGCATCGTATTCTTAAAATTGTTCCTGCTGGGTATGGGCAAAGTTTTCTTTATCCTGAAAGAAAAATTTAGGTTAATGGTCAAATTCTAGGCAAGGTAACTATATCCTTCATTATCCAGTCTGTGCATAATGCCAAAGTTCAGTGTTATCTCAAGTCCTTATTCAAGTAGTCTTTGAGACTGGATCATCTCAAGCTAGTCATCTCAAAATTGCTCTGAGCACCTTGTAGTTCAAAGGTGCTCTGTACCTTTAATTTTTTTTTAAAATTTATGTCCCATAGCAGAAGATGGCTCTTTTATTCTGGCATGATACAGGGAGTTTGCATTTTTCTTTTAACAACATGCTTGAGTTTAAAGAAGAGCACCTTAAAATTTAAGAGTACCTTAAAATTTTTTAGATAATATATACCCATACCGTTTCACTCTGTTTCTTGGGATAGATGATTTGTCCCTTTTCTTCAGTTGTCTCATTTGTCCAGTGTTCTTCAGATTCCTTAACCTTCATTCTCCTAAAAGACAAAAACAAAAACCTTTCCCAAGACTAATTTTGGGGATGTTCCTTTTTGGCAAGTTATTATCTGATTAAATGAAAAGGCATGTGTTACTGGTATAAGTTAGTTTAAATTGGATGTTCATGCTGGTTGATGAACTATCACCTCCTCTAAATAAGAGGTTTCTCTTTTCAAATCGAACCTTTATCAATTTTGATGGTACCCACAGCTTATCTTCTCCTGTAGAAACAAAAGCAAAACCTCATACCCAATGTAATACATACCTGGTTTCCATTCTGAGGTCAGCACATCTTAAAGTATATAGGCTGATTTAATTCTGTAGTTTTTTTCTATTATCCAGTCTCTCTCTGCAGCTGTTGTTCCTTTCTCATTGCATTGAGAAAATTCAAAGTTAATAGAGCATATGCAGTCTATTTCTGGGGGGTTTTGTTACCCCTTTCTGTTTATTTAGCATATCCTTTAGAGTTCTGTTTGATCTTTCTATAACTGATTGGCTGTAGGATTATGTGGTATGCCTGTAATATGCTTTATATTGTAATAAGCAAAAAAACTGTTTCATTTTAACAGAGCATATGATGGAGCATTGTCAGTTTTGATTTGTGCAGTATACCCATGATGGCCATAACTTCTAGCAAATGAGTGATTACAGAATCAGCTTTTTCAGAACTCAAAGCAGTTGCCCATTGAAATCCTGAATAAGTATCGATGGTGTGGTGTACATATTTCAATTTTCCAAATTCTGCAAAGTGAAACACGTCCATCTGCCAGATTTCATTCTCTGAGTACCCTTTGGGTTACATCCTGCTGGTAATGGTTTGATGTAGAAGGAACAAGTAGGAGATTTCTTTACTATTTCTTTGGCTTGTTGCCAGGTTATGGAAAAATCCTTTTTTAAACCTTTACTATTGACATGATGTTTTTTATGAAATTCCGTGGCCTCCAGCACATTTCCTATCAATAATTTATCAATCTCATCATTGCTTGTGCTAGAGGGCCTGGCAGACCAGTATGGGATAGAATGTGAGTTATATATAAAGGATGATCCTTTTCCTGATTGTATCTTGTAATTGAATAAATAGTGAAGTTAATTCTGAAGCATCAGGGATAAATTCTGCAGTCTCAATATGTAATACCACTCTTTCAGCATACTAAGAGTCTATTACTATGTTGAGAGGTTCTGAAAAATTAATTAATACCAACAGAATAGCATACAATTCTGATTTTTGAACTGAATTATACGGACTTTGAACCACTTTACTTAAATTTTCTGATTTGTAACCTGCCTTTCCTTCTTTGTTGGCATCTGTATAAAATGTATGAACTCCAGATATGGGTTTTTCCTAGTACAATTCGAGGCAAGATCCAATCAACTCTCTTATAAGATCAATTCTATCACTTTTGGATATTTGCTGTTAATTTCTCCCAAAAAATTACTGCAAGCTCTTTGCCAAGGTTCACTTTCTGTCCATAATTTTTCAATGTCCTCCTTAGTTAAAGGTACGACAATTTCTGCTGGGTCTATTCCTGCTAATTGACGAAGTCTCAATTTTCCTTTCCAAATCAAGTCAGAGATTTTTTTCCCCATAAGTTTTTAATTTTTTATTGGTTTATTTGGTAAAAATAAACCATTCCAATATAATATCTTCCCTCTGCATTAATATTCCAGTAGGAGAATGCCTAGAAGGTAAAATAACCAAAATGCAATCCAGCTTTGGATCAATATGATCCATGTGCCCTTCATGTACTTTCTTTTCTACCAAGGCCAATTCTTTCTCAGCTTCAGGTGATAATTCTCTTGGACTATTTAAGTCCTTGTCACTTCTAAGGTTTTGAACAATTTAGTCAGTTCATTCATTTTTTACCCCAACATAGTTTGTAGATGAGAAATATCTCCAAATAATCTTTGAAAGTCATTAAGAGTCTGTAGTCTATCTCTCCTTTTGCACCTTTTGGGGTCTAATTTTTTGTAGTCTATTTTATATTCCTAAATAATTAATAGAATCTCCTCTTTGTATCTTTTCAGGAGCAATTTGTAATCCCAGCAAGGCAATTTTATTTACTTCTTCAAACATTCTTTCTAAGTATCTGCATTGAGTCAGCTAGTAAAATATCATCCATATAATGATAAATTATAGATTTAGGAAATTTTTTACGTATCACTTCCAATGGCTGTTTCTACAAAATATTGGCACAGAGTTGGGCTATTTAACATTCTCTGTGGGAGGACCCTCCATTGAATCTTTTAACCGGTTGAGAATTATTATAAGTAGCACTATGAAAGCAAATCTTTCTCTGTCTTTTTCTTGTAAGGGTATTGAAAGAAAACGTTTTTAAATCAATAACTATGAGAGCGCATCTTTTTGGTAACAGAGTAGGCAAAGGCATCCAGATTGTAGAGAGCCATTGGCTGAATTATTTGTTAATTGCTCTAAGGTCTGTTACCTATTCTCATTTACAGATTTCTTTTTAATAACAAATACAGGAGAATTCCAAGGGCTGGTTGATTCTTCAATATGCTGAGCATTTAACTGTTCTTCTACCAGCTCTTCTAAAGCTGGAGTTTCTCTGTTGTTAAAGGCATTGCTGGACCCATACAGGCTTGTCTGTTAACCATTTTTAAAGGTAGAGCTGTTGGTGTCTTTGGAAGATCATCAGTTGTTGTGCCCTGTTCTTGTATAATATGGATGGCTGGTGACCACTCATTAGAACAATATCTTCTAATATTTCTCTCAGAAACATGTGCTTGTTTATGATTTGTTTCTGAGATTGG
The DNA here is from genome assembly GCF_004664715.2 of Peromyscus leucopus. Taxonomy (NCBI): domain Eukaryota; kingdom Metazoa; phylum Chordata; class Mammalia; order Rodentia; family Cricetidae; genus Peromyscus; species Peromyscus leucopus. Next base: position 6,825 of record NW_023504470.1, on the reverse strand, counting down.
AGAGATGTTAATCTGAGTATTCCATTGTTGCAACAAGTCTCGACCGCACAGGTTCATAGTTATAGTTAAGCCACATATGGTTTTAATTTTCCTCTCTGTCCTTCTGGACCTATATATTCCAGCCATCTCGCACTCTGTTTACCTGAGATCATGTCCCAATTCCTAACAGTTGAACATTTACCTCCTGAAGAGGCCAAGTTGGATGCCAAAATTCTGATGCAATTATGGTAACGTCCACACCTGTGTCTACCAGACCAGACAACAAAACACCATTTTTTTTAATCTTAATTTTGGTCTTGTTCATTAATAGAAGTTTGCCAAAAAAGTTTTCTTTATGTTTTCTCCTGAATTTTCTATTCTCTCTGTTTCATCATCTGACCAGCATGATTTATTCCAATAGGCATTTGTTATTTAATCTGACTCTGAGAGGGATTTCCTCTATGCTGCAGAAAGGTTTGAACTGGATTTGCTATGGTGGCCTGCATGAGGCCCTCTGGGAGTTTCCCGAAGACTGAGGCAAAGGATTACCCTGTCTGTCCTTTGTTGATCTACATTCGTTGGTCCAGTGTTTTCCCTTACCACACCTTCTGCATACTCCAGAAGGAAGGGGCTTCTGTTGCCATTGTTCCTTGAAGAAACATTGTTTCTAGGAATGACCTGTCTACAGTCCCTTTTCAAATGTCCTTGCTTTCCACATCCAAAACATCTAACACTCCTCAAACCTTTTGAAATTACTTCTCCTACCCATGTATCATCATGCTCATCAGCCTCAACATTAATTGTCTCTAATCCAATCTTCCATAGGTGCAGATCTTGCCCTTAATGGCCTGATTATTCTTTTGCATGCTGCATTCACATTCTCAAAGGCCAATGATTCAATTATTGCCTTACCAGCTTCTGAATCCGAGACTATTCTCTTTACTTGCTGAAGCAGTCTTTGTAAAAAAATCTGTGAAAGATTCTTTTGGGCCTTGCATAACCTTTGTAAATGACTCAGGTTTTTTTCCTGGTTCCTCAACTCTGTCCCATGCATTCAAGGCTGCTGTTTGACATAAAAAATTAGGGTTGTACATCATATAAAAATTGTGCTTGTACTGAAGCATATTGGCCTTCTCCAATAAGCTGATCCTGGCAAACTTGTATTCCTTTATCCCTCCATTGTTTTTCTATGTTTTTAGCCTCCTCCTTAAACCAAGTCAGAAATTGAAGTCTCTGGCTGGGTTCCAGAACACCTTGTGCAAGGTCCCGCCAGTCCTGTGGTACTATCCTATTATATGTTGACCAAGAGTTTAACATTTGCTCTACATATGGGGAATGCATGCCATAAGATACTATTGCCTCCTTAAACCTTTTTAAATCCAACATTTCAATTGGAGCCCAATATTTTGTGTAGCCATTTGATCAGGCATCTGCTGTATGGTTACAGGATAAATTAAGGGTGACTGTGTGAAAACAGGCTTTCTTTCTGCAACCTTATGATCCGACTTGAAACAACTTCACTGTTAATTTCTTCTGTCTGAATTTTTACAGGTTTAACAAGTTTTCTAAAGCTGTTATCCTGGCACTTAAATTGACTATCTTTTTAAATATTAAAATGAGGATTAGCATAGTGATAAACTGCATAATTCCACCAATACTAATATTATATAGTTGTTCCATTGTCAGACTGCCTAAAATTTCAAAAAACCAATTTTCTTCCAATGTACACATAAAACCCATTTTTTTTAATGTGGAAAAAATTCTCTTTTAGATAGTTTCCTTTAAAATATTTGATATGTTATGACTTACCAAATCTGCGTAGAACAGTAGAAATCCGAGGGGATTTTCAAAACAGCCACCTAGTGTCCAGGTGTAAATCCCAGAGAGAGAGAGAGAGAGAGAGAGAGAGAGAGAGAGAGAGAGAGAGAGAGAGAGAGAGAGAGAGAGAGAGAGATGGGAGGGAAAACTGTGATCAGAATATGTTATATGTATGTTCAAAAAAGAAAAGGAAAATTAAATCATGCTACGATGCTTTGAATAGAGTATGAATAAAGTTGTTAATGATCGGAGCCTGGACATGGTCAGTCTATGTGAGTATAAGATTCAAGTCAATTTGGAAATGACCCAAGATTTACACTCAGGAACTCTGATTAATAGAACCTGTTTCAAAATTGATTTCAGGACTAGACTCAAGTCATGAAAGGCCAAATCAGAGTGAGTGTGGCCTGAGAACTGTCAGCAAGGTCAGGTGTTCAGGAAGTCTCAACTGGGCACGTGCTTCTTCACTAGCTCATGTCCTTTCATGTGTAACTTCATCTGGTGTGGACATCAGACTGATGTCAGGAGTGATCCTTAACACAGATCTGCCTTCCTTGTCTAGTGATTATCCAGCTTGGTTGGTCCATCATGTTCAGGTCCTGTGTACAACACTGTCTGTTGTTAACAAGGACATGGCAGTTGCCTGCACCAGAGCTCCTCGTCAACCTGTCAGCTCAGTGACACACTCTGAAAATCAGGAGACATCCTCAATGATGAGACAGAGTGACAGAGAATGTAAAAGTAATGTTTGATCTTGGCCAGAACATTCCAAACCTCAGCCTCTGATACAGAAGAAATTTTGGAAATGTGTATCTCTAGTTGGAGGGGATTACTTTGTGGAAGAAAGACATTGAAATGAAGTTGGGTATCATCATATCTCAGTGTGTTATAGGCTATAGAACACTGCCACCAAAGTAGTAGCTCTGCTGAGAGCAAAGCCAGAACCTGCTGAGTCCCATCTGCTACCCAGAGACAAGACTCACCTTTTGTTGCATGGTTTTATTACAGAGAATACAGAACATAAAGAACAGGCATGTCAGCGTTTCTATTGATTAGTCACTGAATGAGTTATTAATTATTTCAATTGACCTTTGACAGCATAAGTCTTCCCTTACATAATATCTTGAAGTGGATCTTGACAGGTTGTCTTTATGTGTATATTCCACCACAATTATGCATTGGTAATAACTAAAATGTTGAGAAAAATCAACTCTAGATTGAAATTATAGACAATCTTTCACTTTAGAAACAGTAATGTTATCATCACATACCCATAAATATCTTAGACCCATAGTGTTTTTCACACTGGCATTATTCCTCCTTGTTTCTTTATTTGTATATATCACAAAGAACAATTCTGTTTTTTAATCTACTCAACTAACCTGTGTCTTTTGATTGAAGATTTGACAGCATCAACATTTACATTTACTATTAAAAGGTGTTTTTTGATTGCTCTTGTATTTTTTTACTTTTATGTTCTTAGTTTTATTTTGTGTCTCACTGAGCAATCTCTCTACTCAGCTTCAGTAATTACAGCTTCATTTCTCTGTATGTAGGAAATTGAAAGATAACATAAAATAGTTATGATACATGAGTATGTTCTAGGCTGTTGAAAACTGTAGGGTCCACAGGTCACTCTGGTTCCCAATCGTCAGAAGGTAAAGGAGGAGAGCTGCTGATCCCAGGATTCTTTTGTTCCTGTAGCTGCCCAATATCTTCCTAAGTTGTTGTTGGTAGCAGCTCACTGCTTCTTACTCCATGAGAAATTGCTTTTCTGTACAGTTATTGAAAAGGATCAGTTTACTTTGAAAGAGGATAATTCCAAGGACTGGTAGCATTTTCTTTTCTTTTTCCTTTTATTTTATTTTACAATACCATTCAGTTCTACATATCAGCCACAGATTCCTTTGTTCTCAATGAAAGACCTCCAGTACCACTCATTTTCAGTGAGCTTAATATCCTCTCAGGAAGACAGTTACATTTAAGCGTTCCCCTAGCACAACTGCAACCAAAGGCTGCTGCATCCATGACTTTGGGCAAAGCTCACACGTTGTTTTAATGAACCTGTGTCACAGTATTGGATGCTTGGCAGAGTGACCAAGCTGGCCACCTTAAGCCAGTGTCTATTTTCCTTGTTTTTCTAAAGGTTCAAATACATTTCTGCTTTGTTGTTGTTCTTTTTTCTTGTTATACTTAGACATGTTGAGTGATATAAAAAGAAGGCCAAGGCTTAAGACAGTCTCAGGAAGTTACATACAGGTATCTTGGCCAAGAAATCCTCAGTACGTGGGGAACAATTAAAGGAAATTTAGCCTGCATTCCATATTGTGAATTTGTCAACCCAGACTCCAAATGGAGCCTTTTTAACACACTGAGCTCAGGAGCCACAAGCATACCTCTGACCCTTCACAATTGTCACACTATTGGTCAGCTCAAAAACATACCTCTATCACTCTGTCTTTTGAGGGACTCCAAGTCAACAAGATTACTATATGTATAAGATCAGTGACTTCTACTCAAGTATCATGAGTGTGTCCTTTAAGGCAGGTGGTACCCTTGTCAAATAGAATGAGAAGACACACAGCTTTCCAAACACAACAAATACATGTCCAGCAGTTATAAGACTCTGGTACTGACCATGTGACCAGTGGAGATCTTATAGGGACAATAGTTTCTAGATCACCCATAAAGGGATTATAGTAGAAACAATAGTTTCCCCTGTGGAGTCTTCCTACTTTTCTAATATTTGCATTACAATGTGGGTTGGAGTTGTGGGCCTTAAGAAGGAATTTTCTCTCCTATACTTACTTATTCTAGTCCAGGATTTCTCAAGCTATGGGTCTCGCTCCCTTTCAAGGGTCAAACAACTCTTTCTCAGGGGTTGCCTAAGACCATTGGAAAACACAGACATTTATATTACAACTCATAACAGTAGCAGAATTACAGTTATGAAGTAGCAATGAAAATAATTCTGTGGTGGGGCAGTCACCACAACATGAGGAACTGTGTTAAGGGATCTCAGCATTAGGAAAGTTGAGAATCACTCACTCTTCTAGCCCTTCACTCTGAACCCAATGAATGATTAAATAATACACACATTATGACCAGAAACCCTTCTCTTACTCATTTTTTCTTATTTAATGTTTAATTTTAAATGACCTTTAAGGTTCCAGTGCAGAAATCAGGGAATTTTTTGTATCCACTGTCAGGAATACCTCAAGGCATCATCATGAGTGGGGTCTTCCTCAATCTACTATCCCTTCTCTTAGCTCTTCACTATACCCAAGTCTCTGCCATACAAGCTCATTCCAGGCAACTCCTCACATTTGCTATCTATATTACCAATCATGTATTAGCCCATACATCTAGCATAACTTGACATCTAATCATGTCTCTAAAGGATCACATCAAAGAGTCAAAGGAACTTGCACTGTGAGATGTCACCTCTCCATCATCCCATTTGCTCAACCCACTAAGGACACAGATTATTTCTTTCTTCTGATGCAGATTATGATCCTGAGGAGCTCATTGTCTCTTGAAGATCAGCCATTAGATGAAGTCCTTTTCAACCTGGGAAGCAAAAGTTCCCTTCATAGAACTGGAAATTAGCCATAGTGGGGAGTAGAAAATTGGAGAATTTGGAGCACAGCTTCCTGATGAAGGCAGATACTTACAAACAAGTTAACCCTGGGGCCAAAGGTACAACTTTTCACATGGGCACAAGTTGAAATGTTCACTTACAACTGAGGCACACAGGCAGAAGAACATTTAGGAAGTGAGAGTTAAATAAGTTGCCATCACTAAGGAACCATGGAAAAGTTTGTGAACCACATGTCTCATAGTTTTGCAAAATAATAATTCACTTTTGAATGACTTTGGTCTACCTAACACAGAAGATTCTTTGAAATTAATTCATGTATTTCATCTTTTGGTTATATTCTGAAAAGAAGACATAAGGAAATATGATTACTATTCCTAAACAGGAAATACCAACACTTCAACGTAAAAGTAATAAGTGGGGTCTTGTAAAGCTGCTCCCAAATGACATGCATGAATTTCTTTGGTTATTTATGATGCTGTTGTTACATTTGTCCTTGAGTGTAGGAAAACAAAAGGAACTTTGAAATTTGTGGAGGCACACAAAGTTTCCCAGTAAGACCCGAGTTTGCTTTATCCATCAGGACTGCATTAGAGATGGTTTGACCACATGTATGGTTACCAGGTGATTGAAAGGGGTCTGCACTTGGCTGTTCTGGGGGGAAATGTTTCGCTCCACCCCTTGGCATTCCTATAAAGGGCCTTTAGAAGAGACAGAAGGGGCCAATGGATATGATTCAGGCCTTCCTGAGGCAATCCTGTGTATTTAGTACTGAATCCTCTAAGACTTTTAGATGTCAACAAACCCTTAGCAGAGTTTCAGCTCAGGATAATTTCAATGCCATGCAAACTTTTGATCTATAAGTACTCCTAGATCCAGCAAGAGTCAGTCTCATGCTGTAACACAGCACAGCTGTGCTCTGTTGGCAGAGACTGAAATGAGAGACCCAGAAAATATACTGGTAAGAAACCAGTCACCCAAATGGAGGGAAAGTAGAAGTAGAACAGAGACACACATGGTGATCAAGAACACAGGATCTGGCAGAGCATGTCCTGAACCATGGATGCCCAGAGGACATATGAGTTTCCATGGATTCTCCAGCCAGCCTGAAAAAGAAGCAGAGGTGATGACACTTGTGCTGGATGATAAGCCAAGATTTGAGACAAGGGATAATAACTTCACTCCAGTACATTAAATCTCTTATTCACTGACTACAGTTCATTAAGCATCCATCTTCATCAAGGGACCTGTACCCTGTTGTAAGATTGGAACCAATACACATTGGTCCTCTCAACTCCTCCTCCATTGCTCTACATGCTAGCCCATAGCCCCTGCCTGAACTTTTACCCTCCCCTAAGGACTCCAGGCTAATGTTACACTGGGTATTTGATCAATTATTTCTACACAGGTACTGCTACAATGGCCTGGAA
>NW_023504469.1:0-56797 GCF_004664715.2 Peromyscus leucopus | reverse complement strand
TTCAACTCCGTTTAGGAAGTTGTATTGAACCCAGTTGGCCTTACAAGAAAAACACTCTGCTTTTGAGAAACAGGCACTCTTGCACTCTACTGTGTTTCCTATAGGGCAGTACAGTGAGCTAGCTCAGAACAAAAGAACTGTGCTTCCTACACAAACGGGGCATATCTAGTTCAACTCAGTATTAGAAACTAAGTAAAACAGGAGCTTCTCTTCAGTCCAATACACTGTACTTGCTGGGAACAGACGCGAGTGCTATTTGCACTGTTTATGGCCAGAATAGCACAATAGTGCTGTTCTTACCCTGAATAACACTTAATGCTAGAACTTGAAACTGAATGTCATTCAACTCCGTTTAGGAAGTTGTATTGAACCCCAGTTGGCCTTACAAGAAAAACACTCTGCTTTTGAGAAACAGGCACTCTTGCACTCTACTGTGTTTCCTATAGGGCCAGTACAGTGAGCTAGCTCAGAACAAAAGAACTGTGCTTCCTACACAAACGGGGCATATCTAGTTCAACTCAGTATTAGAAACTAAGTAAAACAGGAGCTTCTCTTCAGTCCAATACACTGTACTTGCTGGGAACAGACGCGAGTGCTATTTGCACTGTTTATGGCCAGAATAGCACAATAGTGCTGTTCTTACCCTGAATAAACACTTAATGCTAGAACTTGAAACTGAATGTCATTCAACTCCGTTTAGGAAGTTGTATTGAACCCCAGTTGGCCTTACAAGAAAAACACTCTGCTTTTGAGAAACAGGCACTCTTGCACTCTACTGTGTTTCCTATAGGGCCAGTACAGTGAGCTAGCTCAGAACAAAAGAACTGTGCTTCCTACACAAACGGGGCATATCTAGTTCAACTCAGTATTAGAAACTAAGTAAAACAGGAGCTTCTCTTCAGTCCAATACACTGTACTTGCTGGGAACAGACGCGAGTGCTATTTGCACTGTTTATGGCCAGAATAGCACAATAGTGCTGTTCTTACCCTGAATAACACTTAATGCTAGAACTTGAAACTGAATGTCATTCAACTCCGTTTAGGAAGTTGTATTGAACCCCAGTTGGCCTTACAAGAAAAACACTCTGCTTTTGAGAAACAGGCACTCTTGCACTCTACTGTGTTTCCTATAGGGCCAGTACAGTGAGCTAGCTCAGAACAAAAGAACTGTGCTTCCTACACAAACGGGGCATATCTAGTTCAACTCAGTATTAGAAACTAAGTAAAACAGGAGCTTCTCTTCAGTCCAATACACTGTACTTGCTGGGAACAGACGCGAGTGCTATTTGCACTGTTTATGGCCAGAATAGCACAATAGTGCTGTTCTTACCCTGAATAAACACTTAATGCTAGAACTTGAAACTGAATGTCATTCAACTCCGTTTAGGAAGTTGTATTGAACCCCAGTTGGCCTTACAAGAAAAACACTCTGCTTTTGAGAAACAGGCACTCTTGCACTCTACTGTGTTTCCTATAGGGCCAGTACAGTGAGCTAGCTCAGAACAAAAGAACTGTGCTTCCTACACAAACGGGGCATATCTAGTTCAACTCAGTATTAGAAACTAAGTAAAACAGGAGCTTCTCTTCAGTCCAATACACTGTACTTGCTGGGAACAGACGCGAGTGCTATTTGCACTGTTTATGGCCAGAATAGCACAATAGTGCTGTTCTTACCCTGAATAAACACTTAATGCTAGAACTTGAAACTGAATGTCATTCAACTCCGTTTAGGAAGTTGTATTGAACCCCAGTTGGCCTTACAAGAAAAACACTCTGCTTTTGAGAAACAGGCACTCTTGCACTCTACTGTGTTTCCTATAGGGCCAGTACAGTGAGCTAGCTCAGAACAAAAGAACTGTGCTTCCTACACAAACGGGGCATATCTAGTTCAACTCAGTATTAGAAACTAAGTAAAACAGGAGCTTCTCTTCAGTCCAATACACTGTACTTGCTGGGAACAGACGCGAGTGCTATTTGCACTGTTTATGGCCAGAATAGCACAATAGTGCTGTTCTTACCCTGAATAAACACTTAATGCTAGAACTTGAAACTGAATGTCATTCAACTCCGTTTAGGAAGTTGTATTGAACCCCAGTTGGCCTTACAAGAAAAACACTCTGCTTTTGAGAAACAGGCACTCTTGCACTCTACTGTGTTTCCTATAGGGCCAGTACAGTGAGCTAGCTCAGAACAAAAGAACTGTGCTTCCTACACAAACGGGGCATATCTAGTTCAACTCAGTATTAGAAACTAAGTAAAACAGGAGCTTCTCTTCAGTCCAATACACTGTACTTGCTGGGAACAGACGCGAGTGCTATTTGCACTGTTTATGGCCAGAATAGCACAATAGTGCTGTTCTTACCCTGAATAAACACTTAATGCTAGAACTTGAAACTGAATGTCATTCAACTCCGTTTAGGAAGTTGTATTGAACCCCAGTTGGCCTTACAAGAAAAACACTCTGCTTTTGAGAAACAGGCACTCTTGCACTCTACTGTGTTTCCTATAGGGCCAGTACAGTGAGCTAGCTCAGAACAAAAGAACTGTGCTTCCTACACAAACGGGGCATATCTAGTTCAACTCAGTATTAGAAACTAAGTAAAACAGGAGCTTCTCTTCAGTCCAATACACTGTACTTGCTGGGAACAGACGCGAGTGCTATTTGCACTGTTTATGGCCAGAATAGCACAATAGTGCTGTTCTTACCCTGAATAAACACTTAATGCTAGAACTTGAAACTGAATGTCATTCAACTCCGTTTAGGAAGTTGTATTGAACCCCAGTTGGCCTTACAAGAAAAACACTCTGCTTTTGAGAAACAGGCACTCTTGCACTCTACTGTGTTTCCTATAGGGCCAGTACAGTGAGCTAGCTCAGAACAAAAGAACTGTGCTTCCTACACAAACGGGGCATATCTAGTTCAACTCAGTATTAGAAACTAAGTAAAACAGGAGCTTCTCTTCAGTCCAATACACTGTACTTGCTGGGAACAGACGCGAGTGCTATTTGCACTGTTTATGGCCAGAATAGCACAATAGTGCTGTTCTTACCCTGAATAAACACTTAATGCTAGAACTTGAAACTGAATGTCATTCAACTCCGTTTAGGAAGTTGTATTGAACCCCAGTTGGCCTTACAAGAAAAACACTCTGCTTTTGAGAAACAGGCACTCTTGCACTCTACTGTGTTTCCTATAGGGCCAGTACAGTGAGCTAGCTCAGAACAAAAGAACTGTGCTTCCTACACAAACGGGGCATATCTAGTTCAACTCAGTATTAGAAACTAAGTAAAACAGGAGCTTCTCTTCAGTCCAATACACTGTACTTGCTGGGAACAGACGCGAGTGCTATTTGCACTGTTTATGGCCAGAATAGCACAATAGTGCTGTTCTTACCCTGAATAACACTTAATGCTAGAACTTGAAACTGAATGTCATTCAACTCCGTTTAGGAAGTTGTATTGAACCCCAGTTGGCCTTACAAGAAAAACACTCTGCTTTTGAGAAACAGGCACTCTTGCACTCTACTGTGTTTCCTATAGGGCCAGTACAGTGAGCTAGCTCAGAACAAAAGAACTGTGCTTCCTACACAAACGGGGCATATCTAGTTCAACTCAGTATTAGAAACTAAGTAAAACAGGAGCTTCTCTTCAGTCCAATACACTGTACTTGCTGGGAACAGACGCGAGTGCTATTTGCACTGTTTATGGCCAGAATAGCACAATAGTGCTGTTCTTACCCTGAATAAACACTTAATGCTAGAACTTGAAACTGAATGTCATTCAACTCCGTTTAGGAAGTTGTATTGAACCCCAGTTGGCCTTACAAGAAAAACACTCTGCTTTTGAGAAACAGGCACTCTTGCACTCTACTGTGTTTCCTATAGGGCCAGTACAGTGAGCTAGCTCAGAACAAAAGAACTGTGCTTCCTACACAAACGGGGCATATCTAGTTCAACTCAGTATTAGAAACTAAGTAAAACAGGAGCTTCTCTTCAGTCCAATACACTGTACTTGCTGGGAACAGACGCGAGTGCTATTTGCACTGTTTATGGCCAGAATAGCACAATAGTGCTGTTCTTACCCTGAATCAACACTTAATGCTAGAACTTGAAACTGAATGTCATTCAACTCCGTTTAGGAAGTTGTATTGAACCCCAGTTGGCCTTACAAGAAAAACACTCTGCTTTTGAGAAACAGGCACTCTTGCACTCTACTGTGTTTCCTATAGGGCCAGTACAGTGAGCTAGCTCAGAACAAAAGAACTGTGCTTCCTACACAAACGGGGCATATCTAGTTCAACTCAGTATTAGAAACTAAGTAAAACAGGAGCTTCTCTTCAGTCCAATACACTGTACTTGCTGGGAACAGACGCGAGTGCTATTTGCACTGTTTATGGCCAGAATAGCACAATAGTGCTGTTCTTACCCTGAATCAACACTTAATGCTAGAACTTGAAACTGAATGTCATTCAACTCCGTTTAGGAAGTTGTATTGAACCCCAGTTGGCCTTACAAGAAAAACACTCTGCTTTTGAGAAACAGGCACTCTTGCACTCTACTGTGTTTCCTATAGGGCCAGTACAGTGAGCTAGCTCAGAACAAAAGAACTGTGCTTCCTACACAAACGGGGCATATCTAGTTCAACTCAGTATTAGAAACTAAGTAAAACAGGAGCTTCTCTTCAGTCCAATACACTGTACTTGCTGGGAACAGACGCGAGTGCTATTTGCACTGTTTATGGCCAGAATAGCACAATAGTGCTGTTCTTACCCTGAATAACACTTAATGCTAGAACTTGAAACTGAATGTCATTCAACTCCGTTTAGGAAGTTGTATTGAACCCCAGTTGGCCTTACAAGAAAAACACTCTGCTTTTGAGAAACAGGCACTCTTGCACTCTACTGTGTTTCCTATAGGGCCAGTACAGTGAGCTAGCTCAGAACAAAAGAACTGTGCTTCCTACACAAACGGGGCATATCTAGTTCAACTCAGTATTAGAAACTAAGTAAAACAGGAGCTTCTCTTCAGTCCAATACACTGTACTTGCTGGGAACAGACGCGAGTGCTATTTGCACTGTTTATGGCCAGAATAGCACAATAGTGCTGTTCTTACCCTGAATAAACACTTAATGCTAGAACTTGAAACTGAATGTCATTCAACTCCGTTTAGGAAGTTGTATTGAACCCCAGTTGGCCTTACAAGAAAAACACTCTGCTTTTGAGAAACAGGCACTCTTGCACTCTACTGTGTTTCCTATAGGGCCAGTACAGTGAGCTAGCTCAGAACAAAAGAACTGTGCTTCCTACACAAACGGGGCATATCTAGTTCAACTCAGTATTAGAAACTAAGTAAAACAGGAGCTTCTCTTCAGTCCAATACACTGTACTTGCTGGGAACAGACGCGAGTGCTATTTGCACTGTTTATGGCCAGAATAGCACAATAGTGCTGTTCTTACCCTGAATAAACACTTAATGCTAGAACTTGAAACTGAATGTCATTCAACTCCGTTTAGGAAGTTGTATTGAACCCCAGTTGGCCTTACAAGAAAAACACTCTGCTTTTGAGAAACAGGCACTCTTGCACTCTACTGTGTTTCCTATAGGGCCAGTACAGTGAGCTAGCTCAGAACAAAAGAACTGTGCTTCCTACACAAACGGGGCATATCTAGTTCAACTCAGTATTAGAAACTAAGTAAAACAGGAGCTTCTCTTCAGTCCAATACACTGTACTTGCTGGGAACAGACGCGAGTGCTATTTGCACTGTTTATGGCCAGAATAGCACAATAGTGCTGTTCTTACCCTGAATCAACACTTAATGCTAGAACTTGAAACTGAATGTCATTCAACTCCGTTTAGGAAGTTGTATTGAACCCCAGTTGGCCTTACAAGAAAAACACTCTGCTTTTGAGAAACAGGCACTCTTGCACTCTACTGTGTTTCCTATAGGGCCAGTACAGTGAGCTAGCTCAGAACAAAAGAACTGTGCTTCCTACACAAACGGGGCATATCTAGTTCAACTCAGTATTAGAAACTAAGTAAAACAGGAGCTTCTCTTCAGTCCAATACACTGTACTTGCTGGGAACAGACGCGAGTGCTATTTGCACTGTTTATGGCCAGAATAGCACAATAGTGCTGTTCTTACCCTGAATAAACACTTAATGCTAGAACTTGAAACTGAATGTCATTCAACTCCGTTTAGGAAGTTGTATTGAACCCCAGTTGGCCTTACAAGAAAAACACTCTGCTTTTGAGAAACAGGCACTCTTGCACTCTACTGTGTTTCCTATAGGGCCAGTACAGTGAGCTAGCTCAGAACAAAAGAACTGTGCTTCCTACACAAACGGGGCATATCTAGTTCAACTCAGTATTAGAAACTAAGTAAAACAGGAGCTTCTCTTCAGTCCAATACACTGTACTTGCTGGGAACAGACGCGAGTGCTATTTGCACTGTTTATGGCCAGAATAGCACAATAGTGCTGTTCTTACCCTGAATAAACACTTAATGCTAGAACTTGAAACTGAATGTCATTCAACTCCGTTTAGGAAGTTGTATTGAACCCCAGTTGGCCTTACAAGAAAAACACTCTGCTTTTGAGAAACAGGCACTCTTGCACTCTACTGTGTTTCCTATAGGGCCAGTACAGTGAGCTAGCTCAGAACAAAAGAACTGTGCTTCCTACACAAACGGGGCATATCTAGTTCAACTCAGTATTAGAAACTAAGTAAAACAGGAGCTTCTCTTCAGTCCAATACACTGTACTTGCTGGGAACAGACGCGAGTGCTATTTGCACTGTTTATGGCCAGAATAGCACAATAGTGCTGTTCTTACCCTGAATAACACTTAATGCTAGAACTTGAAACTGAATGTCATTCAACTCCGTTTAGGAAGTTGTATTGAACCCCAGTTGGCCTTACAAGAAAAACACTCTGCTTTTGAGAAACAGGCACTCTTGCACTCTACTGTGTTTCCTATAGGGCCAGTACAGTGAGCTAGCTCAGAACAAAAGAACTGTGCTTCCTACACAAACGGGGCATATCTAGTTCAACTCAGTATTAGAAACTAAGTAAAACAGGAGCTTCTCTTCAGTCCAATACACTGTACTTGCTGGGAACAGACGCGAGTGCTATTTGCACTGTTTATGGCCAGAATAGCACAATAGTGCTGTTCTTACCCTGAATCAACACTTAATGCTAGAACTTGAAACTGAATGTCATTCAACTCCGTTTAGGAAGTTGTATTGAACCCCAGTTGGCCTTACAAGAAAAACACTCTGCTTTTGAGAAACAGGCACTCTTGCACTCTACTGTGTTTCCTATAGGGCCAGTACAGTGAGCTAGCTCAGAACAAAAGAACTGTGCTTCCTACACAAACGGGGCATATCTAGTTCAACTCAGTATTAGAAACTAAGTAAAACAGGAGCTTCTCTTCAGTCCAATACACTGTACTTGCTGGGAACAGACGCGAGTGCTATTTGCACTGTTTATGGCCAGAATAGCACAATAGTGCTGTTCTTACCCTGAATCAACACTTAATGCTAGAACTTGAAACTGAATGTCATTCAACTCCGTTTAGGAAGTTGTATTGAACCCCAGTTGGCCTTACAAGAAAAACACTCTGCTTTTGAGAAACAGGCACTCTTGCACTCTACTGTGTTTCCTATAGGGCCAGTACAGTGAGCTAGCTCAGAACAAAAGAACTGTGCTTCCTACACAAACGGGGCATATCTAGTTCAACTCAGTATTAGAAACTAAGTAAAACAGGAGCTTCTCTTCAGTCCAATACACTGTACTTGCTGGGAACAGACGCGAGTGCTATTTGCACTGTTTATGGCCAGAATAGCACAATAGTGCTGTTCTTACCCTGAATAACACTTAATGCTAGAACTTGAAACTGAATGTCATTCAACTCCGTTTAGGAAGTTGTATTGAACCCCAGTTGGCCTTACAAGAAAAACACTCTGCTTTTGAGAAACAGGCACTCTTGCACTCTACTGTGTTTCCTATAGGGCCAGTACAGTGAGCTAGCTCAGAACAAAAGAACTGTGCTTCCTACACAAACGGGGCATATCTAGTTCAACTCAGTATTAGAAACTAAGTAAAACAGGAGCTTCTCTTCAGTCCAATACACTGTACTTGCTGGGAACAGACGCGAGTGCTATTTGCACTGTTTATGGCCAGAATAGCACAATAGTGCTGTTCTTACCCTGAATAAACACTTAATGCTAGAACTTGAAACTGAATGTCATTCAACTCCGTTTAGGAAGTTGTATTGAACCCCAGTTGGCCTTACAAGAAAAACACTCTGCTTTTGAGAAACAGGCACTCTTGCACTCTACTGTGTTTCCTATAGGGCCAGTACAGTGAGCTAGCTCAGAACAAAAGAACTGTGCTTCCTACACAAACGGGGCATATCTAGTTCAACTCAGTATTAGAAACTAAGTAAAACAGGAGCTTCTCTTCAGTCCAATACACTGTACTTGCTGGGAACAGACGCGAGTGCTATTTGCACTGTTTATGGCCAGAATAGCACAATAGTGCTGTTCTTACCCTGAATAAACACTTAATGCTAGAACTTGAAACTGAATGTCATTCAACTCCGTTTAGGAAGTTGTATTGAACCCCAGTTGGCCTTACAAGAAAAACACTCTGCTTTTGAGAAACAGGCACTCTTGCACTCTACTGTGTTTCCTATAGGGCCAGTACAGTGAGCTAGCTCAGAACAAAAGAACTGTGCTTCCTACACAAACGGGGCATATCTAGTTCAACTCAGTATTAGAAACTAAGTAAAACAGGAGCTTCTCTTCAGTCCAATACACTGTACTTGCTGGGAACAGACGCGAGTGCTATTTGCACTGTTTATGGCCAGAATAGCACAATAGTGCTGTTCTTACCCTGAATCAACACTTAATGCTAGAACTTGAAACTGAATGTCATTCAACTCCGTTTAGGAAGTTGTATTGAACCCCAGTTGGCCTTACAAGAAAAACACTCTGCTTTTGAGAAACAGGCACTCTTGCACTCTACTGTGTTTCCTATAGGGCCAGTACAGTGAGCTAGCTCAGAACAAAAGAACTGTGCTTCCTACACAAACGGGGCATATCTAGTTCAACTCAGTATTAGAAACTAAGTAAAACAGGAGCTTCTCTTCAGTCCAATACACTGTACTTGCTGGGAACAGACGCGAGTGCTATTTGCACTGTTTATGGCCAGAATAGCACAATAGTGCTGTTCTTACCCTGAATAAACACTTAATGCTAGAACTTGAAACTGAATGTCATTCAACTCCGTTTAGGAAGTTGTATTGAACCCCAGTTGGCCTTACAAGAAAAACACTCTGCTTTTGAGAAACAGGCACTCTTGCACTCTACTGTGTTTCCTATAGGGCCAGTACAGTGAGCTAGCTCAGAACAAAAGAACTGTGCTTCCTACACAAACGGGGCATATCTAGTTCAACTCAGTATTAGAAACTAAGTAAAACAGGAGCTTCTCTTCAGTCCAATACACTGTACTTGCTGGGAACAGACGCGAGTGCTATTTGCACTGTTTATGGCCAGAATAGCACAATAGTGCTGTTCTTACCCTGAATCAACACTTAATGCTAGAACTTGAAACTGAATGTCATTCAACTCCGTTTAGGAAGTTGTATTGAACCCCAGTTGGCCTTACAAGAAAAACACTCTGCTTTTGAGAAACAGGCACTCTTGCACTCTACTGTGTTTCCTATAGGGCCAGTACAGTGAGCTAGCTCAGAACAAAAGAACTGTGCTTCCTACACAAACGGGGCATATCTAGTTCAACTCAGTATTAGAAACTAAGTAAAACAGGAGCTTCTCTTCAGTCCAATACACTGTACTTGCTGGGAACAGACGCGAGTGCTATTTGCACTGTTTATGGCCAGAATAGCACAATAGTGCTGTTCTTACCCTGAATAAACACTTAATGCTAGAACTTGAAACTGAATGTCATTCAACTCCGTTTAGGAAGTTGTATTGAACCCCAGTTGGCCTTACAAGAAAAACACTCTGCTTTTGAGAAACAGGCACTCTTGCACTCTACTGTGTTTCCTATAGGGCCAGTACAGTGAGCTAGCTCAGAACAAAAGAACTGTGCTTCCTACACAAACGGGGCATATCTAGTTCAACTCAGTATTAGAAACTAAGTAAAACAGGAGCTTCTCTTCAGTCCAATACACTGTACTTGCTGGGAACAGACGCGAGTGCTATTTGCACTGTTTATGGCCAGAATAGCACAATAGTGCTGTTCTTACCCTGAATAAACACTTAATGCTAGAACTTGAAACTGAATGTCATTCAACTCCGTTTAGGAAGTTGTATTGAACCCCAGTTGGCCTTACAAGAAAAACACTCTGCTTTTGAGAAACAGGCACTCTTGCACTCTACTGTGTTTCCTATAGGGCCAGTACAGTGAGCTAGCTCAGAACAAAAGAACTGTGCTTCCTACACAAACGGGGCATATCTAGTTCAACTCAGTATTAGAAACTAAGTAAAACAGGAGCTTCTCTTCAGTCCAATACACTGTACTTGCTGGGAACAGACGCGAGTGCTATTTGCACTGTTTATGGCCAGAATAGCACAATAGTGCTGTTCTTACCCTGAATAAACACTTAATGCTAGAACTTGAAACTGAATGTCATTCAACTCCGTTTAGGAAGTTGTATTGAACCCCAGTTGGCCTTACAAGAAAAACACTCTGCTTTTGAGAAACAGGCACTCTTGCACTCTACTGTGTTTCCTATAGGGCCAGTACAGTGAGCTAGCTCAGAACAAAAGAACTGTGCTTCCTACACAAACGGGGCATATCTAGTTCAACTCAGTATTAGAAACTAAGTAAAACAGGAGCTTCTCTTCAGTCCAATACACTGTACTTGCTGGGAACAGACGCGAGTGCTATTTGCACTGTTTATGGCCAGAATAGCACAATAGTGCTGTTCTTACCCTGAATCAACACTTAATGCTAGAACTTGAAACTGAATGTCATTCAACTCCGTTTAGGAAGTTGTATTGAACCCCAGTTGGCCTTACAAGAAAAACACTCTGCTTTTGAGAAACAGGCACTCTTGCACTCTACTGTGTTTCCTATAGGGCCAGTACAGTGAGCTAGCTCAGAACAAAAGAACTGTGCTTCCTACACAAACGGGGCATATCTAGTTCAACTCAGTATTAGAAACTAAGTAAAACAGGAGCTTCTCTTCAGTCCAATACACTGTACTTGCTGGGAACAGACGCGAGTGCTATTTGCACTGTTTATGGCCAGAATAGCACAATAGTGCTGTTCTTACCCTGAATCAACACTTAATGCTAGAACTTGAAACTGAATGTCATTCAACTCCGTTTAGGAAGTTGTATTGAACCCCAGTTGGCCTTACAAGAAAAACACTCTGCTTTTGAGAAACAGGCACTCTTGCACTCTACTGTGTTTCCTATAGGGCCAGTACAGTGAGCTAGCTCAGAACAAAAGAACTGTGCTTCCTACACAAACGGGGCATATCTAGTTCAACTCAGTATTAGAAACTAAGTAAAACAGGAGCTTCTCTTCAGTCCAATACACTGTACTTGCTGGGAACAGACGCGAGTGCTATTTGCACTGTTTATGGCCAGAATAGCACAATAGTGCTGTTCTTACCCTGAATAACACTTAATGCTAGAACTTGAAACTGAATGTCATTCAACTCCGTTTAGGAAGTTGTATTGAACCCCAGTTGGCCTTACAAGAAAAACACTCTGCTTTTGAGAAACAGGCACTCTTGCACTCTACTGTGTTTCCTATAGGGCCAGTACAGTGAGCTAGCTCAGAACAAAAGAACTGTGCTTCCTACACAAACGGGGCATATCTAGTTCAACTCAGTATTAGAAACTAAGTAAAACAGGAGCTTCTCTTCAGTCCAATACACTGTACTTGCTGGGAACAGACGCGAGTGCTATTTGCACTGTTTATGGCCAGAATAGCACAATAGTGCTGTTCTTACCCTGAATCAACACTTAATGCTAGAACTTGAAACTGAATGTCATTCAACTCCGTTTAGGAAGTTGTATTGAACCCCAGTTGGCCTTACAAGAAAAACACTCTGCTTTTGAGAAACAGGCACTCTTGCACTCTACTGTGTTTCCTATAGGGCCAGTACAGTGAGCTAGCTCAGAACAAAAGAACTGTGCTTCCTACACAAACGGGCATATCTAGTTCAACTCAGTATTAGAAACTAAGTAAAACAGGAGCTTCTCTTCAGTCCAATACACTGTACTTGCTGGGAACAGACGCGAGTGCTATTTGCACTGTTTATGGCCAGAATAGCACAATAGTGCTGTTCTTACCCTGAATCAACACTTAATGCTAGAACTTGAAACTGAATGTCATTCAACTCCGTTTAGGAAGTTGTATTGAACCCCAGTTGGCCTTACAAGAAAAACACTCTGCTTTTGAGAAACAGGCACTCTTGCACTCTACTGTGTTTCCTATAGGGCCAGTACAGTGAGCTAGCTCAGAACAAAAGAACTGTGCTTCCTACACAAACGGGGCATATCTAGTTCAACTCAGTATTAGAAACTAAGTAAAACAGGAGCTTCTCTTCAGTCCAATACACTGTACTTGCTGGGAACAGACGCGAGTGCTATTTGCACTGTTTATGGCCAGAATAGCACAATAGTGCTGTTCTTACCCTGAATCAACACTTAATGCTAGAACTTGAAACTGAATGTCATTCAACTCCGTTTAGGAAGTTGTATTGAACCCCAGTTGGCCTTACAAGAAAAACACTCTGCTTTTGAGAAACAGGCACTCTTGCACTCTACTGTGTTTCCTATAGGGCCAGTACAGTGAGCTAGCTCAGAACAAAAGAACTGTGCTTCCTACACAAACGGGGCATATCTAGTTCAACTCAGTATTAGAAACTAAGTAAAACAGGAGCTTCTCTTCAGTCCAATACACTGTACTTGCTGGGAACAGACGCGAGTGCTATTTGCACTGTTTATGGCCAGAATAGCACAATAGTGCTGTTCTTACCCTGAATCAACACTTAATGCTAGAACTTGAAACTGAATGTCATTCAACTCCGTTTAGGAAGTTGTATTGAACCCCAGTTGGCCTTACAAGAAAAACACTCTGCTTTTGAGAAACAGGCACTCTTGCACTCTACTGTGTTTCCTATAGGGCCAGTACAGTGAGCTAGCTCAGAACAAAAGAACTGTGCTTCCTACACAAACGGGGCATATCTAGTTCAACTCAGTATTAGAAACTAAGTAAAACAGGAGCTTCTCTTCAGTCCAATACACTGTACTTGCTGGGAACAGACGCGAGTGCTATTTGCACTGTTTATGGCCAGAATAGCACAATAGTGCTGTTCTTACCCTGAATCAACACTTAATGCTAGAACTTGAAACTGAATGTCATTCAACTCCGTTTAGGAAGTTGTATTGAACCCCAGTTGGCCTTACAAGAAAAACACTCTGCTTTTGAGAAACAGGCACTCTTGCACTCTACTGTGTTTCCTATAGGGCCAGTACAGTGAGCTAGCTCAGAACAAAAGAACTGTGCTTCCTACACAAACGGGGCATATCTAGTTCAACTCAGTATTAGAAACTAAGTAAAACAGGAGCTTCTCTTCAGTCCAATACACTGTACTTGCTGGGAACAGACGCGAGTGCTATTTGCACTGTTTATGGCCAGAATAGCACAATAGTGCTGTTCTTACCCTGAATCAACACTTAATGCTAGAACTTGAAACTGAATGTCATTCAACTCCGTTTAGGAAGTTGTATTGAACCCCAGTTGGCCTTACAAGAAAAACACTCTGCTTTTGAGAAACAGGCACTCTTGCACTCTACTGTGTTTCCTATAGGGCCAGTACAGTGAGCTAGCTCAGAACAAAAGAACTGTGCTTCCTACACAAACGGGGCATATCTAGTTCAACTCAGTATTAGAAACTAAGTAAAACAGGAGCTTCTCTTCAGTCCAATACACTGTACTTGCTGGGAACAGACGCGAGTGCTATTTGCACTGTTTATGGCCAGAATAGCACAATAGTGCTGTTCTTACCCTGAATCAACACTTAATGCTAGAACTTGAAACTGAATGTCATTCAACTCCGTTTAGGAAGTTGTATTGAACCCCAGTTGGCCTTACAAGAAAAACACTCTGCTTTTGAGAAACAGGCACTCTTGCACTCTACTGTGTTTCCTATAGGGCCAGTACAGTGAGCTAGCTCAGAACAAAAGAACTGTGCTTCCTACACAAACGGGGCATATCTAGTTCAACTCAGTATTAGAAACTAAGTAAAACAGGAGCTTCTCTTCAGTCCAATACACTGTACTTGCTGGGAACAGACGCGAGTGCTATTTGCACTGTTTATGGCCAGAATAGCACAATAGTGCTGTTCTTACCCTGAATCAACACTTAATGCTAGAACTTGAAACTGAATGTCATTCAACTCCGTTTAGGAAGTTGTATTGAACCCCAGTTGGCCTTACAAGAAAAACACTCTGCTTTTGAGAAACAGGCACTCTTGCACTCTACTGTGTTTCCTATAGGGCCAGTACAGTGAGCTAGCTCAGAACAAAAGAACTGTGCTTCCTACACAAACGGGGCATATCTAGTTCAACTCAGTATTAGAAACTAAGTAAAACAGGAGCTTCTCTTCAGTCCAATACACTGTACTTGCTGGGAACAGACGCGAGTGCTATTTGCACTGTTTATGGCCAGAATAGCACAATAGTGCTGTTCTTACCCTGAATCAACACTTAATGCTAGAACTTGAAACTGAATGTCATTCAACTCCGTTTAGGAAGTTGTATTGAACCCCAGTTGGCCTTACAAGAAAAACACTCTGCTTTTGAGAAACAGGCACTCTTGCACTCTACTGTGTTTCCTATAGGGCCAGTACAGTGAGCTAGCTCAGAACAAAAGAACTGTGCTTCCTACACAAACGGGGCATATCTAGTTCAACTCAGTATTAGAAACTAAGTAAAACAGGAGCTTCTCTTCAGTCCAATACACTGTACTTGCTGGGAACAGACGCGAGTGCTATTTGCACTGTTTATGGCCAGAATAGCACAATAGTGCTGTTCTTACCCTGAATCAACACTTAATGCTAGAACTTGAAACTGAATGTCATTCAACTCCGTTTAGGAAGTTGTATTGAACCCCAGTTGGCCTTACAAGAAAAACACTCTGCTTTTGAGAAACAGGCACTCTTGCACTCTACTGTGTTTCCTATAGGGCCAGTACAGTGAGCTAGCTCAGAACAAAAGAACTGTGCTTCCTACACAAACGGGGCATATCTAGTTCAACTCAGTATTAGAAACTAAGTAAAACAGGAGCTTCTCTTCAGTCCAATACACTGTACTTGCTGGGAACAGACGCGAGTGCTATTTGCACTGTTTATGGCCAGAATAGCACAATAGTGCTGTTCTTACCCTGAATCAACACTTAATGCTAGAACTTGAAACTGAATGTCATTCAACTCCGTTTAGGAAGTTGTATTGAACCCCAGTTGGCCTTACAAGAAAAACACTCTGCTTTTGAGAAACAGGCACTCTTGCACTCTACTGTGTTTCCTATAGGGCCAGTACAGTGAGCTAGCTCAGAACAAAAGAACTGTGCTTCCTACACAAACGGGGCATATCTAGTTCAACTCAGTATTAGAAACTAAGTAAAACAGGAGCTTCTCTTCAGTCCAATACACTGTACTTGCTGGGAACAGACGCGAGTGCTATTTGCACTGTTTATGGCCAGAATAGCACAATAGTGCTGTTCTTACCCTGAATCAACACTTAATGCTAGAACTTGAAACTGAATGTCATTCAACTCCGTTTAGGAAGTTGTATTGAACCCCAGTTGGCCTTACAAGAAAAACACTCTGCTTTTGAGAAACAGGCACTCTTGCACTCTACTGTGTTTCCTATAGGGCCAGTACAGTGAGCTAGCTCAGAACAAAAGAACTGTGCTTCCTACACAAACGGGGCATATCTAGTTCAACTCAGTATTAGAAACTAAGTAAAACAGGAGCTTCTCTTCAGTCCAATACACTGTACTTGCTGGGAACAGACGCGAGTGCTATTTGCACTGTTTATGGCCAGAATAGCACAATAGTGCTGTTCTTACCCTGAATCAACACTTAATGCTAGAACTTGAAACTGAATGTCATTCAACTCCGTTTAGGAAGTTGTATTGAACCCCAGTTGGCCTTACAAGAAAAACACTCTGCTTTTGAGAAACAGGCACTCTTGCACTCTACTGTGTTTCCTATAGGGCCAGTACAGTGAGCTAGCTCAGAACAAAAGAACTGTGCTTCCTACACAAACGGGGCATATCTAGTTCAACTCAGTATTAGAAACTAAGTAAAACAGGAGCTTCTCTTCAGTCCAATACACTGTACTTGCTGGGAACAGACGCGAGTGCTATTTGCACTGTTTATGGCCAGAATAGCACAATAGTGCTGTTCTTACCCTGAATCAACACTTAATGCTAGAACTTGAAACTGAATGTCATTCAACTCCGTTTAGGAAGTTGTATTGAACCCCAGTTGGCCTTACAAGAAAAACACTCTGCTTTTGAGAAACAGGCACTCTTGCACTCTACTGTGTTTCCTATAGGGCCAGTACAGTGAGCTAGCTCAGAACAAAAGAACTGTGCTTCCTACACAAACGGGGCATATCTAGTTCAACTCAGTATTAGAAACTAAGTAAAACAGGAGCTTCTCTTCAGTCCAATACACTGTACTTGCTGGGAACAGACGCGAGTGCTATTTGCACTGTTTATGGCCAGAATAGCACAATAGTGCTGTTCTTACCCTGAATCAACACTTAATGCTAGAACTTGAAACTGAATGTCATTCAACTCCGTTTAGGAAGTTGTATTGAACCCCAGTTGGCCTTACAAGAAAAACACTCTGCTTTTGAGAAACAGGCACTCTTGCACTCTACTGTGTTTCCTATAGGGCCAGTACAGTGAGCTAGCTCAGAACAAAAGAACTGTGCTTCCTACACAAACGGGGCATATCTAGTTCAACTCAGTATTAGAAACTAAGTAAAACAGGAGCTTCTCTTCAGTCCAATACACTGTACTTGCTGGGAACAGACGCGAGTGCTATTTGCACTGTTTATGGCCAGAATAGCACAATAGTGCTGTTCTTACCCTGAATCAACACTTAATGCTAGAACTTGAAACTGAATGTCATTCAACTCCGTTTAGGAAGTTGTATTGAACCCCAGTTGGCCTTACAAGAAAAACACTCTGCTTTTGAGAAACAGGCACTCTTGCACTCTACTGTGTTTCCTATAGGGCCAGTACAGTGAGCTAGCTCAGAACAAAAGAACTGTGCTTCCTACACAAACGGGGCATATCTAGTTCAACTCAGTATTAGAAACTAAGTAAAACAGGAGCTTCTCTTCAGTCCAATACACTGTACTTGCTGGGAACAGACGCGAGTGCTATTTGCACTGTTTATGGCCAGAATAGCACAATAGTGCTGTTCTTACCCTGAATCAACACTTAATGCTAGAACTTGAAACTGAATGTCATTCAACTCCGTTTAGGAAGTTGTATTGAACCCCAGTTGGCCTTACAAGAAAAACACTCTGCTTTTGAGAAACAGGCACTCTTGCACTCTACTGTGTTTCCTATAGGGCCAGTACAGTGAGCTAGCTCAGAACAAAAGAACTGTGCTTCCTACACAAACGGGGCATATCTAGTTCAACTCAGTATTAGAAACTAAGTAAAACAGGAGCTTCTCTTCAGTCCAATACACTGTACTTGCTGGGAACAGACGCGAGTGCTATTTGCACTGTTTATGGCCAGAATAGCACAATAGTGCTGTTCTTACCCTGAATCAACACTTAATGCTAGAACTTGAAACTGAATGTCATTCAACTCCGTTTAGGAAGTTGTATTGAACCCCAGTTGGCCTTACAAGAAAAACACTCTGCTTTTGAGAAACAGGCACTCTTGCACTCTACTGTGTTTCCTATAGGGCCAGTACAGTGAGCTAGCTCAGAACAAAAGAACTGTGCTTCCTACACAAACGGGGCATATCTAGTTCAACTCAGTATTAGAAACTAAGTAAAACAGGAGCTTCTCTTCAGTCCAATACACTGTACTTGCTGGGAACAGACGCGAGTGCTATTTGCACTGTTTATGGCCAGAATAGCACAATAGTGCTGTTCTTACCCTGAATAAACACTTAATGCTAGAACTTGAAACTGAATGTCATTCAACTCCGTTTAGGAAGTTGTATTGAACCCCAGTTGGCCTTACAAGAAAAACACTCTGCTTTTGAGAAACAGGCACTCTTGCACTCTACTGTGTTTCCTATAGGGCCAGTACAGTGAGCTAGCTCAGAACAAAAGAACTGTGCTTCCTACACAAACGGGGCATATCTAGTTCAACTCAGTATTAGAAACTAAGTAAAACAGGAGCTTCTCTTCAGTCCAATACACTGTACTTGCTGGGAACAGACGCGAGTGCTATTTGCACTGTTTATGGCCAGAATAGCACAATAGTGCTGTTCTTACCCTGAATCAACACTTAATGCTAGAACTTGAAACTGAATGTCATTCAACTCCGTTTAGGAAGTTGTATTGAACCCCAGTTGGCCTTACAAGAAAAACACTCTGCTTTTGAGAAACAGGCACTCTTGCACTCTACTGTGTTTCCTATAGGGCCAGTACAGTGAGCTAGCTCAGAACAAAAGAACTGTGCTTCCTACACAAACGGGGCATATCTAGTTCAACTCAGTATTAGAAACTAAGTAAAACAGGAGCTTCTCTTCAGTCCAATACACTGTACTTGCTGGGAACAGACGCGAGTGCTATTTGCACTGTTTATGGCCAGAATAGCACAATAGTGCTGTTCTTACCCTGAATCAACACTTAATGCTAGAACTTGAAACTGAATGTCATTCAACTCCGTTTAGGAAGTTGTATTGAACCCCAGTTGGCCTTACAAGAAAAACACTCTGCTTTTGAGAAACAGGCACTCTTGCACTCTACTGTGTTTCCTATAGGGCCAGTACAGTGAGCTAGCTCAGAACAAAAGAACTGTGCTTCCTACACAAACGGGGCATATCTAGTTCAACTCAGTATTAGAAACTAAGTAAAACAGGAGCTTCTCTTCAGTCCAATACACTGTACTTGCTGGGAACAGACGCGAGTGCTATTTGCACTGTTTATGGCCAGAATAGCACAATAGTGCTGTTCTTACCCTGAATAAACACTTAATGCTAGAACTTGAAACTGAATGTCATTCAACTCCGTTTAGGAAGTTGTATTGAACCCCAGTTGGCCTTACAAGAAAAACACTCTGCTTTTGAGAAACAGGCACTCTTGCACTCTACTGTGTTTCCTATAGGGCCAGTACAGTGAGCTAGCTCAGAACAAAAGAACTGTGCTTCCTACACAAACGGGGCATATCTAGTTCAACTCAGTATTAGAAACTAAGTAAAACAGGAGCTTCTCTTCAGTCCAATACACTGTACTTGCTGGGAACAGACGCGAGTGCTATTTGCACTGTTTATGGCCAGAATAGCACAATAGTGCTGTTCTTACCCTGAATCAACACTTAATGCTAGAACTTGAAACTGAATGTCATTCAACTCCGTTTAGGAAGTTGTATTGAACCCCAGTTGGCCTTACAAGAAAAACACTCTGCTTTTGAGAAACAGGCACTCTTGCACTCTACTGTGTTTCCTATAGGGCCAGTACAGTGAGCTAGCTCAGAACAAAAGAACTGTGCTTCCTACACAAACGGGGCATATCTAGTTCAACTCAGTATTAGAAACTAAGTAAAACAGGAGCTTCTCTTCAGTCCAATACACTGTACTTGCTGGGAACAGACGCGAGTGCTATTTGCACTGTTTATGGCCAGAATAGCACAATAGTGCTGTTCTTACCCTGAATCAACACTTAATGCTAGAACTTGAAACTGAATGTCATTCAACTCCGTTTAGGAAGTTGTATTGAACCCCAGTTGGCCTTACAAGAAAAACACTCTGCTTTTGAGAAACAGGCACTCTTGCACTCTACTGTGTTTCCTATAGGGCCAGTACAGTGAGCTAGCTCAGAACAAAAGAACTGTGCTTCCTACACAAACGGGGCATATCTAGTTCAACTCAGTATTAGAAACTAAGTAAAACAGGAGCTTCTCTTCAGTCCAATACACTGTACTTGCTGGGAACAGACGCGAGTGCTATTTGCACTGTTTATGGCCAGAATAGCACAATAGTGCTGTTCTTACCCTGAATCAACACTTAATGCTAGAACTTGAAACTGAATGTCATTCAACTCCGTTTAGGAAGTTGTATTGAACCCCAGTTGGCCTTACAAGAAAAACACTCTGCTTTTGAGAAACAGGCACTCTTGCACTCTACTGTGTTTCCTATAGGGCCAGTACAGTGAGCTAGCTCAGAACAAAAGAACTGTGCTTCCTACACAAACGGGGCATATCTAGTTCAACTCAGTATTAGAAACTAAGTAAAACAGGAGCTTCTCTTCAGTCCAATACACTGTACTTGCTGGGAACAGACGCGAGTGCTATTTGCACTGTTTATGGCCAGAATAGCACAATAGTGCTGTTCTTACCCTGAATAAACACTTAATGCTAGAACTTGAAACTGAATGTCATTCAACTCCGTTTAGGAAGTTGTATTGAACCCCAGTTGGCCTTACAAGAAAAACACTCTGCTTTTGAGAAACAGGCACTCTTGCACTCTACTGTGTTTCCTATAGGGCCAGTACAGTGAGCTAGCTCAGAACAAAAGAACTGTGCTTCCTACACAAACGGGGCATATCTAGTTCAACTCAGTATTAGAAACTAAGTAAAACAGGAGCTTCTCTTCAGTCCAATACACTGTACTTGCTGGGAACAGACGCGAGTGCTATTTGCACTGTTTATGGCCAGAATAGCACAATAGTGCTGTTCTTACCCTGAATAAACACTTAATGCTAGAACTTGAAACTGAATGTCATTCAACTCCGTTTAGGAAGTTGTATTGAACCCCAGTTGGCCTTACAAGAAAAACACTCTGCTTTTGAGAAACAGGCACTCTTGCACTCTACTGTGTTTCCTATAGGGCCAGTACAGTGAGCTAGCTCAGAACAAAAGAACTGTGCTTCCTACACAAACGGGGCATATCTAGTTCAACTCAGTATTAGAAACTAAGTAAAACAGGAGCTTCTCTTCAGTCCAATACACTGTACTTGCTGGGAACAGACGCGAGTGCTATTTGCACTGTTTATGGCCAGAATAGCACAATAGTGCTGTTCTTACCCTGAATCAACACTTAATGCTAGAACTTGAAACTGAATGTCATTCAACTCCGTTTAGGAAGTTGTATTGAACCCCAGTTGGCCTTACAAGAAAAACACTCTGCTTTTGAGAAACAGGCACTCTTGCACTCTACTGTGTTTCCTATAGGGCCAGTACAGTGAGCTAGCTCAGAACAAAAGAACTGTGCTTCCTACACAAACGGGGCATATCTAGTTCAACTCAGTATTAGAAACTAAGTAAAACAGGAGCTTCTCTTCAGTCCAATACACTGTACTTGCTGGGAACAGACGCGAGTGCTATTTGCACTGTTTATGGCCAGAATAGCACAATAGTGCTGTTCTTACCCTGAATCAACACTTAATGCTAGAACTTGAAACTGAATGTCATTCAACTCCGTTTAGGAAGTTGTATTGAACCCCAGTTGGCCTTACAAGAAAAACACTCTGCTTTTGAGAAACAGGCACTCTTGCACTCTACTGTGTTCCTATAGCAGTGACTATGCTACAGAAACAGAGAGCATAACTTAGTCGAACTATGCACTGTTATGCAAACTAGCACAAACGGTGCTTCTACTTCAACATAATCTAGTAACTTGAACTGAACACAACCGTAGAAGTGTATTACAGTGCCAGAAAACACTTGCTTTTGAGAACAGACACTTGCACTCTACTGTTCTATAGGCCAGAATGACTAGCAACAAAAGAACTGTGCTCTACAAACTTCAACTCTAGACAGCCTATAGGCCAGTACAGTGAGCTAGCTCAGAACAAAAGAACTGTGCTTCCTACACAAACGGGGCATATCTAGTTCAACTCAGTATTAGAAACTAAGTAAAACAGGAGCTTCTCTTCAGTCCAATACACTGTACTTGCTGGGAACAGACGCGAGTGCTATTTGCACTGTTTATGGCCAGAATAGCACAATAGTGCTGTTCTTACCCTGAATCAACACTTAATGCTAGAACTTGAAACTGAATGTCATTCAACTCCGTTTAGGAAGTTGTATTGAACCCCAGTTGGCCTTACAAGAAAAACACTCTGCTTTTGAGAAACAGGCACTCTTGCACTCTACTGTGTTTCCTATAGGGCCAGTACAGTGAGCTAGCTCAGAACAAAAGAACTGTGCTTCCTACACAAACGGGGCATATCTAGTTCAACTCAGTATTAGAAACTAAGTAAAACAGGAGCTTCTCTTCAGTCCAATACACTGTACTGCTGGAACAGAGCATGCTATGCACTTTCAGTCACAATACTGTGTTACTATGCCTAGAATAGACAACTAGTGCTTACTTACCTGCTGAATAAACACTTAATGCTAGAACTTGAAACTGAATGTCATTCAACTCCGTTTAGGAAGTTGTATTGAACCCCAGTTGGCCTTACAAGAAAAACACTCTGCTTTGAGAAAAGCACTCTTGCACTCTACTGAATAGTCATAGTCATTCACTATCTAGTAACAGTGAGACTAGCTCAGAACAAAAGAACTGTGCTTCCTACACAAACGGGCATATCTAGTTCAACTCAGTACTTGAAACTAAGTAAAACAGGAGCTTCTCTTCAGTCCAATACACTGTACTTGCTGGGAACAGACGCGAGTGCTATTTGCACTGTTTATGCCAGAATAGCACAATAGTGCTGTTCTTACCCTATATGTCAATAGTATCTTGTTAAACGGGAGGACTCCAGCGACAGCATGGATGGACAGCCGCAGAACATCATTCTAGACCTCCACCATCATTCCCGGACTTCACAAGATACCCCTCACCCCCCCAAGAGCCAACCAACGCCCACTATTCAGCTGGAAGCAGTCTTTGAGAGAAACGTCGCCCCCGTACCCAGTCAACCACAATTTTTCTTTTCTTTAAAAAAAAAAAAGAGTCGGGAATGAAGGGTTTATTTACCAGGTGGACACTTCCGCCTAGCCATTTCCGGATCAAAGCATCTCTCGTAGCTAGGATACCCAGTGGGCCCGGATATATCCAGCTAGCAAGTTCCCGACCAAGGGGTCTCGAGTGATCAGGGTCCGTGACCTTACATGGTCTCGTAAGCACGCAAAGTGACCATGTGATCTACACACACACGTGGAGTAGTGACGTGACCTGGCCAGGGCCACAGCCGGTTTTAAAAGTGGAGCGCCATGTTTCCCAGTTCTACAAGCTATCAGTCAATCATATTAGAAACTAAGTAAAACAGGAGCTTCTCTTCAGTCCAATACACTGTACTTGCTGGGAACAGACGCGAGTGCTATTTGCACTGTTTATGGCCAGAATAGCACAATAGTGCTGTTCTTACCCTGAATCAACACTTAATGCTAGAACTTGAAACTGAATGTCATTCAACTCCGTTTAGGAAGTTGTATTGAACCCCAGTTGGCCTTACAAGAAAAACACTCTGCTTTTGAGAAACAGGCACTCTTGCACTCTACTGTGTTTCCTATAGGGCCAGTACAGTGAGCTAGCTCAGAACAAAAGAACTGTGCTTCCTACACAAACGGGGCATATCTAGTTCAACTCAGTATTAGAAACTAAGTAAAACAGGAGCTTCTCTTCAGTCCAATACACTGTACTTGCTGGGAACAGACGCGAGTGCTATTTGCACTGTTTATGGCCAGAATAGCACAATAGTGCTGTTCTTACCCTGAATCAACACTTAATGCTAGAACTTGAAACTGAATGTCATTCAACTCCGTTTAGGAAGTTGTATTGAACCCCAGTTGGCCTTACAAGAAAAACACTCTGCTTTTGAGAAACAGGCACTCTTGCACTCTACTGTGTTTCCTATAGGGCCAGTACAGTGAGCTAGCTCAGAACAAAAGAACTGTGCTTCCTACACAAACGGGCATATCTAGTTCAACTCAGTATTAGAAACTAAGTAAAACAGGAGCTTCTCTTCAGTCCAATACACTGTACTTGCTGGGAACAGACGCGAGTGCTATTTGCACTGTTTATGGCCAGAATAGCACAATAGTGCTGTTCTTACCCTGAATCAACACTTAATGCTAGAACTTGAAACTGAATGTCATTCAACTCCGTTTAGGAAGTTGTATTGAACCCCAGTTGGCCTTACAAGAAAAACACTCTGCTTTTGAGAAACAGGCACTCTTGCACTCTACTGTGTTTCCTATAGGGCCAGTACAGTGAGCTAGCTCAGAACAAAAGAACTGTGCTTCCTACA
Source organism: Peromyscus leucopus (assembly GCF_004664715.2). Taxonomy (NCBI): domain Eukaryota; kingdom Metazoa; phylum Chordata; class Mammalia; order Rodentia; family Cricetidae; genus Peromyscus; species Peromyscus leucopus. Next base: position 32,348 of record NW_023504469.1, on the reverse strand, counting down.
CAAACGGGCATATCTAGTTCAACTCAGTACTTGAAACTAAGTAAAACAGGAGCTTCTCTTCAGTCCAATACACTGTACTTGCTGGAACAGACGCGAGTGCTATTTGCACTGTTTATGGCCAGAATAGCACAATAGTGCTGTTCTTACCCTGAATAAACACTTAATGCTAGAACTTGAAACTGAATGTCATTCAACTCCGTTTAGGAAGTTGTATTGAACCCCAGTTGGCCTTACAAGAAAAACACTCTGCTTTTGAGAAACAGGCACTCTTGCACTCTACTGTGTTTCCTATAGGGCCAGTACAGTGAGCTAGCTCAGAACAAAAGAACTGTGCTTCCTACACAAACGGGGCATATCTAGTTCAACTCAGTATTGAAACTAAGTAAAACAGGAGCTTCTCTTCAGTCCAATACACTGTACTTGCTGGAACAGACGCGAGTGCTATTTGCACTGTTTATGGCCAGAATAGCACAATAGTGCTGTTCTTACCCTGAATCAACACTTAATGCTAGAACTTGAAACTGAATGTCATTCAACTCCGTTTAGGAAGTTGTATTGAACCCCAGTTGGCCTTACAAGAAAAACACTCTGCTTTTGAGAAACAGGCACTCTTGCACTCTACTGTGTTTCCTATAGGGCCAGTACAGTGAGCTAGCTCAGAACAAAAGAACTGTGCTTCCTACACAAACGGGGCATATCTAGTTCAACTCAGTATTTAGAAACTAAGTAAAACAGGAGCTTCTCTTCAGTCCAATACACTGTACTTGCTGGGAACAGACGCGAGTGCTATTTGCACTGTTTATGGCCAGAATAGCACAATAGTGCTGTTCTTACCCTGAATAACACTTAATGCTAGAACTTGAAACTGAATGTCATTCAACTCCGTTTAGGAAGTTGTATTGAACCCCAGTTGGCCTTACAAGAAAAACACTCTGCTTTTGAGAAACAGGCACTCTTGCACTCTACTGTGTTTCCTATAGGCCAGTACAGTGAGCTAGCTCAGAACAAAAGAACTGTGCTTCCTACACAAACGGGGCATATCTAGTTCAACTCAGTATTGAAACTAAGTAAAACAGGAGCTTCTCTTCAGTCCAATACACTGTACTTGCTGGGAACAGACGCGAGTGCTATTTGCACTGTTTATGGCCAGAATAGCACAATAGTGCTGTTCTTACCCTGAATAACACTTAATGCTAGAACTTGAAACTGAATGTCATTCAACTCCGTTTAGGAAGTTGTATTGAACCCCAGTTGGCCTTACAAGAAAAACACTCTGCTTTTGAGAAACAGGCACTCTTGCACTCTACTGTGTTTCCTATAGGGCCAGTACAGTGAGCTAGCTCAGAACAAAAGAACTGTGCTTCCTACACAAACGGGGCATATCTAGTTCAACTCAGTACTTGAAACTAAGTAAAACAGGAGCTTCTCTTCAGTCCAATACACTGTACTTGCTGGGAACAGACGCGAGTGCTATTTGCACTGTTTATGGCCAGAATAGCACAATAGTGCTGTTCTTACCCTGAATCAACACTTAATGCTAGAACTTGAAACTGAATGTCATTCAACTCCGTTTAGGAAGTTGTATTGAACCCCAGTTGGCCTTACAAGAAAAACACTCTGCTTTTGAGAAACAGGCACTCTTGCACTCTACTGTGTTTCCTATAGGGCCAGTACAGTGAGCTAGCTCAGAACAAAAGAACTGTGCTTCCTACACAAACGGGGCATATCTAGTTCAACTCAGTACTTGAAACTAAGTAAAACAGGAGCTTCTCTTCAGTCCAATACACTGTACTTGCTGGGAACAGACGCGAGTGCTATTTGCACTGTTTATGGCCAGAATAGCACAATAGTGCTGTTCTTACCCTGAATCAACACTTAATGCTAGAACTTGAAACTGAATGTCATTCAACTCCGTTTAGGAAGTTGTATTGAACCCCAGTTGGCCTTACAAGAAAAACACTCTGCTTTTGAGAAACAGGCACTCTTGCACTCTACTGTGTTTCCTATAGGGCCAGTACAGTGAGCTAGCTCAGAACAAAAGAACTGTGCTTCCTACACAAACGGGGCATATCTAGTTCAACTCAGTACTTGAAACTAAGTAAAACAGGAGCTTCTCTTCAGTCCAATACACTGTACTTGCTGGGAACAGACGCGAGTGCTATTTGCACTGTTTATGGCCAGAATAGCACAATAGTGCTGTTCTTACCCTGAATCAACACTTAATGCTAGAACTTGAAACTGAATGTCATTCAACTCCGTTTAGGAAGTTGTATTGAACCCCAGTTGGCCTTACAAGAAAAACACTCTGCTTTTGAGAAACAGGCACTCTTGCACTCTACTGTGTTTCCTATAGGGCCAGTACAGTGAGCTAGCTCAGAACAAAAGAACTGTGCTTCCTACACAAACGGGGCATATCTAGTTCAACTCAGTACTTGAAACTAAGTAAAACAGGAGCTTCTCTTCAGTCCAATACACTGTACTTGCTGGGAACAGACGCGAGTGCTATTTGCACTGTTTATGGCCAGAATAGCACAATAGTGCTGTTCTTACCCTGAATCAACACTTAATGCTAGAACTTGAAACTGAATGTCATTCAACTCCGTTTAGGAAGTTGTATTGAACCCCAGTTGGCCTTACAAGAAAAACACTCTGCTTTTGAGAAACAGGCACTCTTGCACTCTACTGTGTTTCCTATAGGGCCAGTACAGTGAGCTAGCTCAGAACAAAAGAACTGTGCTTCCTACACAAACGGGGCATATCTAGTTCAACTCAGTACTTGAAACTAAGTAAAACAGGAGCTTCTCTTCAGTCCAATACACTGTACTTGCTGGGAACAGACGCGAGTGCTATTTGCACTGTTTATGGCCAGAATAGCACAATAGTGCTGTTCTTACCCTGAATCAACACTTAATGCTAGAACTTGAAACTGAATGTCATTCAACTCCGTTTAGGAAGTTGTATTGAACCCAGTTGGCCTTACAAGAAAAACACTCTGCTTTTGAGAAACAGGCACTCTTGCACTCTACTGTGTTTCCTATAGGGCCAGTACAGTGAGCTAGCTCAGAACAAAAGAACTGTGCTTCCTACACAAACGGGCATATCTAGTTCAACTCAGTATTAGAAACTAAGTAAAACAGGAGCTTCTCTTCAGTCCAATACACTGTACTTGCTGGGAACAGACGCGAGTGCTATTTGCACTGTTTATGGCCAGAATAGCACAATAGTGCTGTTCTTACCCTGAATCAACACTTAATGCTAGAACTTGAAACTGAATGTCATTCAACTCCGTTTAGGAAGTTGTATTGAACCCCAGTTGGCCTTACAAGAAAAACACTCTGCTTTTGAGAAACAGGCACTCTTGCACTCTACTGTGTTTCCTATAGGGCCAGTACAGTGAGCTAGCTCAGAACAAAAGAACTGTGCTTCCTACACAAACGGGCATATCTAGTTCAACTCAGTACTTGAAACTAAGTAAAACAGGAGCTTCTCTTCAGTCCAATACACTGTACTTGCTGGGAACAGACGCGAGTGCTATTTGCACTGTTTATGGCCAGAATAGCACAATAGTGCTGTTCTTACCCTGAATAACACTTAATGCTAGAACTTGAAACTGAATGTCATTCAACTCCGTTTAGGAAGTTGTATTGAACCCCAGTTGGCCTTACAAGAAAAACACTCTGCTTTTGAGAAAAAGGCACTCTTGCACTCTACTGTGTTTCCTATAGGGCCAGTACAGTGAGCTAGCTCAGAACAAAAGAACTGTGCTTCCTACACAAACGGGCATATCTAGTTCAACTCAGTATTGAAACTAAGTAAAACAGGAGCTTCTCTTCAGTCCAATACACTGTACTTGCTGGGAACAGACGCGAGTGCTATTTGCACTGTTTATGGCCAGAATAGCACAATAGTGCTGTTCTTACCCTGAATAACACTTAATGCTAGAACTTGAAACTGAATGTCATTCAACTCCGTTTAGGAAGTTGTATTGAACCCAGTTGGCCTTACAAGAAAAACACTCTGCTTTTGAGAAACAGGCACTCTTGCACTCTACTGTGTTTCCTATAGGCCAGTACAGTGAGCTAGCTCAGAACAAAAGAACTGTGCTTCCTACACAAACGGGCATATCTAGTTCAACTCAGTATTGAAACTAAGTAAAACAGGAGCTTCTCTTCAGTCCAATACACTGTACTTGCTGGGAACAGACGCGAGTGCTATTTGCACTGTTTATGGCCAGAATAGCACAATAGTGCTGTTCTTACCCTGAATAACACTTAATGCTAGAACTTGAAACTGAATGTCATTCAACTCCGTTTAGGAAGTTGTATTGAACCCCAGTTGCCTTACAAGAAAAACACTCTGCTTTTGAGAAAAGGCACTCTTGCACTCTACTGTGTTTCCTATAGGGCCAGTACAGTGAGCTAGCTCAGAACAAAAGAACTGTGCTTCCTACACAAACGGGCATATCTAGTTCAACTCAGTATTGAAACTAAGTAAAACAGGAGCTTCTCTTCAGTCCAATACACTGTACTTGCTGGAACAGACGCGAGTGCTATTTGCACTGTTTATGGCCAGAATAGCACAATAGTGCTGTTCTTACCCTGAATAACACTTAATGCTAGAACTTGAAACTGAATGTCATTCAACTCCGTTTAGGAAGTTGTATTGAACCCCAGTTGGCCTTACAAGAAAAACACTCTGCTTTTGAGAAACAGGCACTCTTGCACTCTACTGTGTTTCCTATAGGGCCAGTACAGTGAGCTAGCTCAGAACAAAAGAACTGTGCTTCCTACACAAACGGGCATATCTAGTTCAACTCAGTATTGAAACTAAGTAAAACAGGAGCTTCTCTTCAGTCCAATACACTGTACTTGCTGGAACAGACGCGAGTGCTATTTGCACTGTTTATGGCCAGAATAGCACAATAGTGCTGTTCTTACCCTGAATAACACTTAATGCTAGAACTTGAAACTGAATGTCATTCAACTCCGTTTAGGAAGTTGTATTGAACCCCAGTTGGCCTTACAAGAAAAACACTCTGCTTTTGAGAAACAGGCACTCTTGCACTCTACTGTGTTTCCTATAGGGCCAGTACAGTGAGCTAGCTCAGAACAAAAGAACTGTGCTTCCTACACAAACGGGCATATCTAGTTCAACTCAGTACTTGAAACTAAGTAAAACAGGAGCTTCTCTTCAGTCCAATACACTGTACTTGCTGGGAACAGACGCGAGTGCTATTTGCACTGTTTATGGCCAGAATAGCACAATAGTGCTGTTCTTACCCTGAATCAACACTTAATGCTAGAACTTGAAACTGAATGTCATTCAACTCCGTTTAGGAAGTTGTATTGAACCCAGTTGGCCTTACAAGAAAAACACTCTGCTTTTGAGAAACAGGCACTCTTGCACTCTACTGTGTTTCCTATAGGGCCAGTACAGTGAGCTAGCTCAGAACAAAAGAACTGTGCTTCCTACACAAACGGGGCATATCTAGTTCAACTCAGTACTTGAAACTAAGTAAAACAGGAGCTTCTCTTCAGTCCAATACACTGTACTTGCTGGGAACAGACGCGAGTGCTATTTGCACTGTTTATGGCCAGAATAGCACAATAGTGCTGTTCTTACCCTGAATAACACTTAATGCTAGAACTTGAAACTGAATGTCATTCAACTCCGTTTAGGAAGTTGTATTGAACCCCAGTTGGCCTTACAAGAAAAACACTCTGCTTTTGAGAAACAGGCACTCTTGCACTCTACTGTGTTTCCTATAGGGCCAGTACAGTGAGCTAGCTCAGAACAAAAGAACTGTGCTTCCTACACAAACGGGGCATATCTAGTTCAACTCAGTATTGAAACTAAGTAAAACAGGAGCTTCTCTTCAGTCCAATACACTGTACTTGCTGGGAACAGACGCGAGTGCTATTTGCACTGTTTATGGCCAGAATAGCACAATAGTGCTGTTCTTACCCTGAATAACACTTAATGCTAGAACTTGAAACTGAATGTCATTCAACTCCGTTTAGGAAGTTGTATTGAACCCCAGTTGGCCTTACAAGAAAAACACTCTGCTTTTGAGAAACAGGCACTCTTGCACTCTACTGTGTTTCCTATAGGGCCAGTACAGTGAGCTAGCTCAGAACAAAAGAACTGTGCTTCCTACACAAACGGGGCATATCTAGTTCAACTCAGTATTGAAACTAAGTAAAACAGGAGCTTCTCTTCAGTCCAATACACTGTACTTGCTGGGAACAGACGCGAGTGCTATTTGCACTGTTTATGGCCAGAATAGCACAATAGTGCTGTTCTTACCCTGAATAACACTTAATGCTAGAACTTGAAACTGAATGTCATTCAACTCCGTTTAGGAAGTTGTATTGAACCCAGTTGGCCTTACAAGAAAAACACTCTGCTTTTGAGAAACAGGCACTCTTGCACTCTACTGTGTTTCCTATAGGGCCAGTACAGTGAGCTAGCTCAGAACAAAAGAACTGTGCTTCCTACACAAACGGGCATATCTAGTTCAACTCAGTATTGAAACTAAGTAAAACAGGAGCTTCTCTTCAGTCCAATACACTGTACTTGCTGGGAACAGACGCGAGTGCTATTTGCACTGTTTATGGCCAGAATAGCACAATAGTGCTGTTCTTACCCTGAATAACACTTAATGCTAGAACTTGAAACTGAATGTCATTCAACTCCGTTTAGGAAGTTGTATTGAACCCCAGTTGGCCTTACAAGAAAAACACTCTGCTTTTGAGAAACAGGCACTCTTGCACTCTACTGTGTTTCCTATAGGGCCAGTACAGTGAGCTAGCTCAGAACAAAAGAACTGTGCTTCCTACACAAACGGGCATATCTAGTTCAACTCAGTATTAGAAACTAAGTAAAACAGGAGCTTCTCTTCAGTCCAATACACTGTACTTGCTGGGAACAGACGCGAGTGCTATTTGCACTGTTTATGGCCAGAATAGCACAATAGTGCTGTTCTTACCCTGAATAACACTTAATGCTAGAACTTGAAACTGAATGTCATTCAACTCCGTTTAGGAAGTTGTATTGAACCCAGTTGGCCTTACAAGAAAAACACTCTGCTTTTGAGAAACAGGCACTCTTGCACTCTACTGTGTTTCCTATAGGGCCAGTACAGTGAGCTAGCTCAGAACAAAAGAACTGTGCTTCCTACACAAACGGGCATATCTAGTTCAACTCAGTATTGAAACTAAGTAAAACAGGAGCTTCTCTTCAGTCCAATACACTGTACTTGCTGGGAACAGACGCGAGTGCTATTTGCACTGTTTATGGCCAGAATAGCACAATAGTGCTGTTCTTACCCTGAATAACACTTAATGCTAGAACTTGAAACTGAATGTCATTCAACTCCGTTTAGGAAGTTGTATTGAACCCCAGTTGGCCTTACAAGAAAAACACTCTGCTTTTGAGAAACAGGCACTCTTGCACTCTACTGTGTTTCCTATAGGGCCAGTACAGTGAGCTAGCTCAGAACAAAAGAACTGTGCTTCCTACACAAACGGGGCATATCTAGTTCAACTCAGTATTAGAAACTAAGTAAAACAGGAGCTTCTCTTCAGTCCAATACACTGTACTTGCTGGAACAGACGCGAGTGCTATTTGCACTGTTTATGGCCAGAATAGCACAATAGTGCTGTTCTTACCCTGAATAACACTTAATGCTAGAACTTGAAACTGAATGTCATTCAACTCCGTTTAGGAAGTTGTATTGAACCCCAGTTGCCTTACAAGAAAAACACTCTGCTTTTGAGAAACAGGCACTCTTGCACTCTACTGTGTTTCCTATAGGGCCAGTACAGTGAGCTAGCTCAGAACAAAAGAACTGTGCTTCCTACACAAACGGGCATATCTAGTTCAACTCAGTATTAGAAACTAAGTAAAACAGGAGCTTCTCTTCAGTCCAATACACTGTACTTGCTGGGAACAGACGCGAGTGCTATTTGCACTGTTTATGGCCAGAATAGCACAATAGTGCTGTTCTTACCCTGAATAAACACTTAATGCTAGAACTTGAAACTGAATGTCATTCAACTCCGTTTAGGAAGTTGTATTGAACCCCAGTTGGCCTTACAAGAAAAACACTCTGCTTTTGAGAAACAGGCACTCTTGCACTCTACTGTGTTTCCTATAGGGCCAGTACAGTGAGCTAGCTCAGAACAAAAGAACTGTGCTTCCTACACAAACGGGGCATATCTAGTTCAACTCAGTATTAGAAACTAAGTAAAACAGGAGCTTCTCTTCAGTCCAATACACTGTACTTGCTGGGAACAGACGCGAGTGCTATTTGCACTGTTTATGGCCAGAATAGCACAATAGTGCTGTTCTTACCCTGAATAAACACTTAATGCTAGAACTTGAAACTGAATGTCATTCAACTCCGTTTAGGAAGTTGTATTGAACCCAGTTGGCCTTACAAGAAAAACACTCTGCTTTTGAGAAACAGGCACTCTTGCACTCTACTGTGTTTCCTATAGGGCCAGTACAGTGAGCTAGCTCAGAACAAAAGAACTGTGCTTCCTACACAAACGGGGCATATCTAGTTCAACTCAGTATTGAAACTAAGTAAAACAGGAGCTTCTCTTCAGTCCAATACACTGTACTTGCTGGAACAGACGCGAGTGCTATTTGCACTGTTTATGGCCAGAATAGCACAATAGTGCTGTTCTTACCCTGAATAACACTTAATGCTAGAACTTGAAACTGAATGTCATTCAACTCCGTTTAGGAAGTTGTATTGAACCCAGTTGGCCTTACAAGAAAAACACTCTGCTTTTGAGAAACAGGCACTCTTGCACTCTACTGTGTTTCCTATAGGGCCAGTACAGTGAGCTAGCTCAGAACAAAAGAACTGTGCTTCCTACACAAACGGGCATATCTAGTTCAACTCAGTATTGAAACTAAGTAAAACAGGAGCTTCTCTTCAGTCCAATACACTGTACTTGCTGGGAACAGACGCGAGTGCTATTTGCACTGTTTATGGCCAGAATAGCACAATAGTGCTGTTCTTACCCTGAATAACACTTAATGCTAGAACTTGAAACTGAATGTCATTCAACTCCGTTTAGGAAGTTGTATTGAACCCAGTTGGCCTTACAAGAAAAACACTCTGCTTTTGAGAAACAGGCACTCTTGCACTCTACTGTGTTTCCTATAGGGCCAGTACAGTGAGCTAGCTCAGAACAAAAGAACTGTGCTTCCTACACAAACGGGCATATCTAGTTCAACTCAGTATTGAAACTAAGTAAAACAGGAGCTTCTCTTCAGTCCAATACACTGTACTTGCTGGAACAGACGCGAGTGCTATTTGCACTGTTTATGGCCAGAATAGCACAATAGTGCTGTTCTTACCCTGAATAACACTTAATGCTAGAACTTGAAACTGAATGTCATTCAACTCCGTTTAGGAAGTTGTATTGAACCCAGTTGGCCTTACAAGAAAAACACTCTGCTTTTGAGAAACAGGCACTCTTGCACTCTACTGTGTTTCCTATAGGGCCAGTACAGTGAGCTAGCTCAGAACAAAAGAACTGTGCTTCCTACACAAACGGGCATATCTAGTTCAACTCAGTATTGAAACTAAGTAAAACAGGAGCTTCTCTTCAGTCCAATACACTGTACTTGCTGGGAACAGACGCGAGTGCTATTTGCACTGTTTATGGCCAGAATAGCACAATAGTGCTGTTCTTACCCTGAATAACACTTAATGCTAGAACTTGAAACTGAATGTCATTCAACTCCGTTTAGGAAGTTGTATTGAACCCCAGTTGGCCTTACAAGAAAAACACTCTGCTTTTGAGAAACAGGCACTCTTGCACTCTACTGTGTTTCCTATAGGGCCAGTACAGTGAGCTAGCTCAGAACAAAAGAACTGTGCTTCCTACACAAACGGGCATATCTAGTTCAACTCAGTATTGAAACTAAGTAAAACAGGAGCTTCTCTTCAGTCCAATACACTGTACTTGCTGGGAACAGACGCGAGTGCTATTTGCACTGTTTATGGCCAGAATAGCACAATAGTGCTGTTCTTACCCTGAATAACACTTAATGCTAGAACTTGAAACTGAATGTCATTCAACTCCGTTTAGGAAGTTGTATTGAACCCCAGTTGGCCTTACAAGAAAAACACTCTGCTTTTGAGAAACAGGCACTCTTGCACTCTACTGTGTTTCCTATAGGGCCAGTACAGTGAGCTAGCTCAGAACAAAAGAACTGTGCTTCCTACACAAACGGGCATATCTAGTTCAACTCAGTATTAGAAACTAAGTAAAACAGGAGCTTCTCTTCAGTCCAATACACTGTACTTGCTGGGAACAGACGCGAGTGCTATTTGCACTGTTTATGGCCAGAATAGCACAATAGTGCTGTTCTTACCCTGAATAACACTTAATGCTAGAACTTGAAACTGAATGTCATTCAACTCCGTTTAGGAAGTTGTATTGAACCCAGTTGGCCTTACAAGAAAAACACTCTGCTTTTGAGAAACAGGCACTCTTGCACTCTACTGTGTTTCCTATAGGGCCAGTACAGTGAGCTAGCTCAGAACAAAAGAACTGTGCTTCCTACACAAACGGGCATATCTAGTTCAACTCAGTATTAGAAACTAAGTAAAACAGGAGCTTCTCTTCAGTCCAATACACTGTACTTGCTGGGAACAGACGCGAGTGCTATTTGCACTGTTTATGGCCAGAATAGCACAATAGTGCTGTTCTTACCCTGAATAACACTTAATGCTAGAACTTGAAACTGAATGTCATTCAACTCCGTTTAGGAAGTTGTATTGAACCCAGTTGGCCTTACAAGAAAAACACTCTGCTTTTGAGAAACAGGCACTCTTGCACTCTACTGTGTTTCCTATAGGGCCAGTACAGTGAGCTAGCTCAGAACAAAAGAACTGTGCTTCCTACACAAACGGGCATATCTAGTTCAACTCAGTATTGAAACTAAGTAAAACAGGAGCTTCTCTTCAGTCCAATACACTGTACTTGCTGGGAACAGACGCGAGTGCTATTTGCACTGTTTATGGCCAGAATAGCACAATAGTGCTGTTCTTACCCTGAATAACACTTAATGCTAGAACTTGAAACTGAATGTCATTCAACTCCGTTTAGGAAGTTGTATTGAACCCCAGTTGGCCTTACAAGAAAAACACTCTGCTTTTGAGAAACAGGCACTCTTGCACTCTACTGTGTTTCCTATAGGGCCAGTACAGTGAGCTAGCTCAGAACAAAAGAACTGTGCTTCCTACACAAACGGGCATATCTAGTTCAACTCAGTATTAGAAACTAAGTAAAACAGGAGCTTCTCTTCAGTCCAATACACTGTACTTGCTGGGAACAGACGCGAGTGCTATTTGCACTGTTTATGGCCAGAATAGCACAATAGTGCTGTTCTTACCCTGAATAACACTTAATGCTAGAACTTGAAACTGAATGTCATTCAACTCCGTTTAGGAAGTTGTATTGAACCCAGTTGGCCTTACAAGAAAAACACTCTGCTTTTGAGAAACAGGCACTCTTGCACTCTACTGTGTTTCCTATAGGGCCAGTACAGTGAGCTAGCTCAGAACAAAAGAACTGTGCTTCCTACACAAACGGGGCATATCTAGTTCAACTCAGTATTAGAAACTAAGTAAAACAGGAGCTTCTCTTCAGTCCAATACACTGTACTTGCTGGGAACAGACGCGAGTGCTATTTGCACTGTTTATGGCCAGAATAGCACAATAGTGCTGTTCTTACCCTGAATAACACTTAATGCTAGAACTTGAAACTGAATGTCATTCAACTCCGTTTAGGAAGTTGTATTGAACCCCAGTTGGCCTTACAAGAAAAACACTCTGCTTTTGAGAAACAGGCACTCTTGCACTCTACTGTGTTTCCTATAGGGCCAGTACAGTGAGCTAGCTCAGAACAAAAGAACTGTGCTTCCTACACAAACGGGGCATATCTAGTTCAACTCAGTATTGAAACTAAGTAAAACAGGAGCTTCTCTTCAGTCCAATACACTGTACTTGCTGGGAACAGACGCGAGTGCTATTTGCACTGTTTATGGCCAGAATAGCACAATAGTGCTGTTCTTACCCTGAATAACACTTAATGCTAGAACTTGAAACTGAATGTCATTCAACTCCGTTTAGGAAGTTGTATTGAACCCAGTTGCCTTACAAGAAAAACACTCTGCTTTTGAGAAACAGGCACTCTTGCACTCTACTGTGTTTCCTATAGGGCCAGTACAGTGAGCTAGCTCAGAACAAAAGAACTGTGCTTCCTACACAAACGGGCATATCTAGTTCAACTCAGTATTGAAACTAAGTAAAACAGGAGCTTCTCTTCAGTCCAATACACTGTACTTGCTGGGAACAGACGCGAGTGCTATTTGCACTGTTTATGGCCAGAATAGCACAATAGTGCTGTTCTTACCCTGAATAACACTTAATGCTAGAACTTGAAACTGAATGTCATTCAACTCCGTTTAGGAAGTTGTATTGAACCCAGTTGGCCTTACAAGAAAAACACTCTGCTTTTGAGAAACAGGCACTCTTGCACTCTACTGTGTTTCCTATAGGGCCAGTACAGTGAGCTAGCTCAGAACAAAAGAACTGTGCTTCCTACACAAACGGGCATATCTAGTTCAACTCAGTATTGAAACTAAGTAAAACAGGAGCTTCTCTTCAGTCCAATACACTGTACTTGCTGGGAACAGACGCGAGTGCTATTTGCACTGTTTATGGCCAGAATAGCACAATAGTGCTGTTCTTACCCTGAATAACACTTAATGCTAGAACTTGAAACTGAATGTCATTCAACTCCGTTTAGGAAGTTGTATTGAACCCAGTTGGCCTTACAAGAAAAACACTCTGCTTTTGAGAAACAGGCACTCTTGCACTCTACTGTGTTTCCTATAGGGCCAGTACAGTGAGCTAGCTCAGAACAAAAGAACTGTGCTTCCTACACAAACGGGCATATCTAGTTCAACTCAGTATTGAAACTAAGTAAAACAGGAGCTTCTCTTCAGTCCAATACACTGTACTTGCTGGAACAGACGCGAGTGCTATTTGCACTGTTTATGGCCAGAATAGCACAATAGTGCTGTTCTTACCCTGAATAACACTTAATGCTAGAACTTGAAACTGAATGTCATTCAACTCCGTTTAGGAAGTTGTATTGAACCCAGTTGGCCTTACAAGAAAAACACTCTGCTTTTGAGAAACAGGCACTCTTGCACTCTACTGTGTTTCCTATAGGGCCAGTACAGTGAGCTAGCTCAGAACAAAAGAACTGTGCTTCCTACACAAACGGGCATATCTAGTTCAACTCAGTATTGAAACTAAGTAAAACAGGAGCTTCTCTTCAGTCCAATACACTGTACTTGCTGGGAACAGACGCGAGTGCTATTTGCACTGTTTATGGCCAGAATAGCACAATAGTGCTGTTCTTACCCTGAATAACACTTAATGCTAGAACTTGAAACTGAATGTCATTCAACTCCGTTTAGGAAGTTGTATTGAACCCAGTTGGCCTTACAAGAAAAACACTCTGCTTTTGAGAAACAGGCACTCTTGCACTCTACTGTGTTTCCTATAGGGCCAGTACAGTGAGCTAGCTCAGAACAAAAGAACTGTGCTTCCTACACAAACGGGCATATCTAGTTCAACTCAGTATTGAAACTAAGTAAAACAGGAGCTTCTCTTCAGTCCAATACACTGTACTTGCTGGAACAGACGCGAGTGCTATTTGCACTGTTTATGGCCAGAATAGCACAATAGTGCTGTTCTTACCCTGAATAACACTTAATGCTAGAACTTGAAACTGAATGTCATTCAACTCCGTTTAGGAAGTTGTATTGAACCCAGTTGGCCTTACAAGAAAAACACTCTGCTTTTGAGAAACAGGCACTCTTGCACTCTACTGTGTTTCCTATAGGGCCAGTACAGTGAGCTAGCTCAGAACAAAAGAACTGTGCTTCCTACACAAACGGGCATATCTAGTTCAACTCAGTATTGAAACTAAGTAAAACAGGAGCTTCTCTTCAGTCCAATACACTGTACTTGCTGGAACAGACGCGAGTGCTATTTGCACTGTTTATGGCCAGAATAGCACAATAGTGCTGTTCTTACCCTGAATAACACTTAATGCTAGAACTTGAAACTGAATGTCATTCAACTCCGTTTAGGAAGTTGTATTGAACCCAGTTGCCTTACAAGAAAAACACTCTGCTTTTGAGAAACAGGCACTCTTGCACTCTACTGTGTTTCCTATAGGGCCAGTACAGTGAGCTAGCTCAGAACAAAAGAACTGTGCTTCCTACACAAACGGGCATATCTAGTTCAACTCAGTATTGAAACTAAGTAAAACAGGAGCTTCTCTTCAGTCCAATACACTGTACTTGCTGGGAACAGACGCGAGTGCTATTTGCACTGTTTATGGCCAGAATAGCACAATAGTGCTGTTCTTACCCTGAATAACACTTAATGCTAGAACTTGAAACTGAATGTCATTCAACTCCGTTTAGGAAGTTGTATTGAACCCAGTTGGCCTTACAAGAAAAACACTCTGCTTTTGAGAAACAGGCACTCTTGCACTCTACTGTGTTTCCTATAGGGCCAGTACAGTGAGCTAGCTCAGAACAAAAGAACTGTGCTTCCTACACAAACGGGCATATCTAGTTCAACTCAGTATTAGAAACTAAGTAAAACAGGAGCTTCTCTTCAGTCCAATACACTGTACTTGCTGGAACAGACGCGAGTGCTATTTGCACTGTTTATGGCCAGAATAGCACAATAGTGCTGTTCTTACCTGAATAACACTTAATGCTAGAACTTGAAACTGAATGTCATTCAACTCCGTTTAGGAAGTTGTATTGAACCCAGTTGGCCTTACAAGAAAAACACTCTGCTTTTGAGAAACAGGCACTCTTGCACTCTACTGTGTTTCCTATAGGGCCAGTACAGTGAGCTAGCTCAGAACAAAAGAACTGTGCTTCCTACACAAACGGGCATATCTAGTTCAACTCAGTATTGAAACTAAGTAAAACAGGAGCTTCTCTTCAGTCCAATACACTGTACTTGCTGGAACAGACGCGAGTGCTATTTGCACTGTTTATGGCCAGAATAGCACAATAGTGCTGTTCTTACCCTGAATAACACTTAATGCTAGAACTTGAAACTGAATGTCATTCAACTCCGTTTAGGAAGTTGTATTGAACCCAGTTGCCTTACAAGAAAAACACTCTGCTTTTGAGAAACAGGCACTCTTGCACTCTACTGTGTTTCCTATAGGCCAGTACAGTGAGCTAGCTCAGAACAAAAGAACTGTGCTTCCTACACAAACGGGCATATCTAGTTCAACTCAGTATTGAAACTAAGTAAAACAGGAGCTTCTCTTCAGTCCAATACACTGTACTTGCTGGGAACAGACGCGAGTGCTATTTGCACTGTTTATGGCCAGAATAGCACAATAGTGCTGTTCTTACCCTGAATAACACTTAATGCTAGAACTTGAAACTGAATGTCATTCAACTCCGTTTAGGAAGTTGTATTGAACCCAGTTGGCCTTACAAGAAAAACACTCTGCTTTTGAGAAACAGGCACTCTTGCACTCTACTGTGTTTCCTATAGGGCCAGTACAGTGAGCTAGCTCAGAACAAAAGAACTGTGCTTCCTACACAAACGGGCATATCTAGTTCAACTCAGTATTGAAACTAAGTAAAACAGGAGCTTCTCTTCAGTCCAATACACTGTACTTGCTGGAACAGACGCGAGTGCTATTTGCACTGTTTATGGCCAGAATAGCACAATAGTGCTGTTCTTACCCTGAATAACACTTAATGCTAGAACTTGAAACTGAATGTCATTCAACTCCGTTTAGGAAGTTGTATTGAACCCAGTTGCCTTACAAGAAAAACACTCTGCTTTTGAGAAACAGGCACTCTTGCACTCTACTGTGTTTCCTATAGGCCAGTACAGTGAGCTAGCTCAGAACAAAAGAACTGTGCTTCCTACACAAACGGGCATATCTAGTTCAACTCAGTATTGAAACTAAGTAAAACAGGAGCTTCTCTTCAGTCCAATACACTGTACTTGCTGGAACAGACGCGAGTGCTATTTGCACTGTTTATGGCCAGAATAGCACAATAGTGCTGTTCTTACCCTGAATAACACTTAATGCTAGAACTTGAAACTGAATGTCATTCAACTCCGTTTAGGAAGTTGTATTGAACCCAGTTGGCCTTACAAGAAAAACACTCTGCTTTTGAGAAACAGGCACTCTTGCACTCTACTGTGTTTCCTATAGGGCCAGTACAGTGAGCTAGCTCAGAACAAAAGAACTGTGCTTCCTACACAAACGGGCATATCTAGTTCAACTCAGTATTGAAACTAAGTAAAACAGGAGCTTCTCTTCAGTCCAATACACTGTACTTGCTGGGAACAGACGCGAGTGCTATTTGCACTGTTTATGGCCAGAATAGCACAATAGTGCTGTTCTTACCCTGAATAACACTTAATGCTAGAACTTGAAACTGAATGTCATTCAACTCCGTTTAGGAAGTTGTATTGAACCCAGTTGCCTTACAAGAAAAACACTCTGCTTTTGAGAAACAGGCACTCTTGCACTCTACTGTGTTTCCTATAGGGCCAGTACAGTGAGCTAGCTCAGAACAAAAGAACTGTGCTTCCTACACAAACGGGGCATATCTAGTTCAACTCAGTATTGAAACTAAGTAAAACAGGAGCTTCTCTTCAGTCCAATACACTGTACTTGCTGGGAACAGACGCGAGTGCTATTTGCACTGTTTATGGCCAGAATAGCACAATAGTGCTGTTCTTACCCTGAATAACACTTAATGCTAGAACTTGAAACTGAATGTGATTCAACTCCGTTTAGGAAGTTGTATTGAACCCAGTTGGCCTTACAAGAAAAACACTCTGCTTTTGAGAAACAGGCACTCTTGCACTCTACTGTGTTTCCTATAGGCCAGTACAGTGAGCTAGCTCAGAACAAAAGAACTGTGCTTCCTACACAAACGGGCATATCTAGTTCAACTCAGTATTAGAAACTAAGTAAAACAGGAGCTTCTCTTCAGTCCAATACACTGTACTTGCTGGGAACAGACGCGAGTGCTATTTGCACTGTTTATGGCCAGAATAGCACAATAGTGCTGTTCTTACCCTGAATAACACTTAATGCTAGAACTTGAAACTGAATGTCATTCAACTCCGTTTAGGAAGTTGTATTGAACCCAGTTGGCCTTACAAGAAAAACACTCTGCTTTTGAGAAACAGGCACTCTTGCACTCTACTGTGTTTCCTATAGGGCCAGTACAGTGAGCTAGCTCAGAACAAAAGAACTGTGCTTCCTACACAAACGGGCATATCTAGTTCAACTCAGTATTGAAACTAAGTAAAACAGGAGCTTCTCTTCAGTCCAATACACTGTACTTGCTGGGAACAGACGCGAGTGCTATTTGCACTGTTTATGGCCAGAATAGCACAATAGTGCTGTTCTTACCCTGAATAACACTTAATGCTAGAACTTGAAACTGAATGTCATTCAACTCCGTTTAGGAAGTTGTATTGAACCCAGTTGCCTTACAAGAAAAACACTCTGCTTTTGAGAAACAGGCACTCTTGCACTCTACTGTGTTTCCTATAGGCCAGTACAGTGAGCTAGCTCAGAACAAAAGAACTGTGCTTCCTACACAAACGGGCATATCTAGTTCAACTCAGTATTGAAACTAAGTAAAACAGGAGCTTCTCTTCAGTCCAATACACTGTACTTGCTGGGAACAGACGCGAGTGCTATTTGCACTGTTTATGGCCAGAATAGCACAATAGTGCTGTTCTTACCCTGAATAACACTTAATGCTAGAACTTGAAACTGAATGTCATTCAACTCCGTTTAGGAAGTTGTATTGAACCCAGTTGCCTTACAAGAAAAACACTCTGCTTTTGAGAAAAGGCACTCTTGCACTCTACTGTGTTTCCTATAGGGCCAGTACAGTGAGCTAGCTCAGAACAAAAGAACTGTGCTTCCTACACAAACGGGCATATCTAGTTCAACTCAGTATTGAAACTAAGTAAAACAGGAGCTTCTCTTCAGTCCAATACACTGTACTTGCTGGGAACAGACGCGAGTGCTATTTGCACTGTTTATGGCCAGAATAGCACAATAGTGCTGTTCTTACCCTGAATAAACACTTAATGCTAGAACTTGAAACTGAATGTCATTCAACTCCGTTTAGGAAGTTGTATTGAACCCCAGTTGGCCTTACAAGAAAAACACTCTGCTTTTGAGAAACAGGCACTCTTGCACTCTACCTGTGTTTCCTATAGGCCAGTACAGTGAGCTAGCTCAGAACAAAAGAACTGTGCTTCCTACACAAACAGGGTATATCTAGTTCAACTCAGTATTAGAAACTAAGTAAAACAGGAGCTTCTCTTCAGTCCAATACACTGTACTTGCTGGGAACAGACACGAGTGCTATTTGCACTGTTTATGGCCAGAATAGCACAAGAGTGGTGTTCTTACCCTATATAACACTTACTGCTAGAACTTGAAACTGAATGTGATTCAACTCCATTTAGGAAGTTGTAATTGAATCCTAGCTTGCCTTACAAGAAAAACACTCTGCTTTTGAGAAACAGGCACTCTTGCACTCTACTGTGTTTCCTATAGGGCCAGTACAGTGAGCTAGCTCAGAACAAAAGAACTGTGCTTCCTACACAAACGGGGCATATCTAGTTCAACTCAGTATTGGAAACTAAGTAAAACAGGAGCTTCTCTTCAGTCCAATACACTGTACTTGCTGGGAATAGAAGAGAGTACTGTTTGCACTGTGTATGGCCAGAAGAGCAAAGAGTGGCTGTTCTTACCTGAAATAACACTTGCTGCTAGTAATTGAAACTGAATGTGTTCAGCTCTGTTTAGGACTGTTAATTGATCATGCTTGCCTTACAAGAAAAACACTCTGCTTTTGAGAAACGGCTCTCTTGTACTCTACTGTGTTTCCTATAGGGCCAGAACAGTGAACTGCTCAGAACAAAAGAACTGTGCTTCCTACACAAACGAGGCATATCTAGTTCAACTCAGCATTGAAACTATAGAAATGAGCTTCTCTTCATTCCAATACACTATACTTGCTGGGAACCGTCGCGAGTGCTATTTGCACTGTGTATTGCCAATGAAGCTCAATGGTGACTTTGCTTACCCGAAAAAAACTGTGGCAGGTAGAAAAATATACTGCATGTGATTCAACTCCATTAAGGAAACCTAATTGAACCCTAGCTTGCCTTACAAGAAACCCACTCTTCTTTTGAGAAAGGGTAATCTTCCACTCTATAATATTTCCTATAGACAGAAAACAGGGAGCTATCTCAGAACAAAAGAACAGTACTTCCTACACACAAAAGCCATATGTCATCAACTCCACATAGGAAACTGATTAGAATTGGAGCCTCCTGTCAGTCCAATACACTGTAGTTGCTGGGAACACACCTGACATCTATTTGCACTATATATGGCAAAAGAAGCTCAATGGTTACTTTGCTTACCCGAAAAGAACTCTAGCTGGTTGAACAATGAACTGCATGTGAATCAACTCCATTTAGGAAAGGGAAATGAACCCTAGATTGCCATTCCAGGTAGGAAACTGATTTGAATGGGAGCCTCCCTTCAGTCCAATACACTGTACTTGCTGGGAAGAGACAAGAGTGCTATTTGCACTGTTTAAGGCAATGGGAGCTCAATATTGAATTTCCTTATGTGAAATTAAACCTGGCTGGTAGAACAATGAACTGCATATAATTCAACTCCATTAAGGAAAGCTAATTGAATCCTAGCTTGTGTTACAAGAAACACACTCTGCTTTTGAGAAAGGGGCAATGTTCCACTCTATAGTGTTTCCTATAGAGATAAAACAGGGAGCTATCTCAGAACAAAAGAACAGTACTTCCTACACACAAAAGGCATATGTCATTCAACTCCAGGTAGGAAACTAACTAGAATGGGAGCCTCCCTTCAGTCTAATACACTGTACTAACTGGGAACAGACCCGAATGCTTTTTGTACTGTTTATGTCAATGGGAGCTCAATAGTGACTTTGCTTATGCCAAAGAACTGTGACTGTTAAAACAATGAATGGCATATGATTCACCTCCATTAAGAAATGGTAATTGAACCCTAGCTTAGCTTAGGAGAAACACACTCTGCCTTTAAGAAAGGGGCTATCTTCTACTTTACAGAGTTTCATATAGAGAGAACACAGGGAGCAATCTCAGAACAAAAGAACCATACTTCCTAGACTCCAAAGCCATATGTCATTCAACTCCACATAGGAAACTGATTACAATTGGAGCCTCCCCTCAGTCCAATACACTGTACTTGCTGGAACAGACACGACTGCTATTTGCACTGTGTATGGCAAAAGAAGCTCAAAGATTACTTTGCTTAGCTGAAAAGAACTCTGACTGGTAGAACAATGAACTGCTTGTGATTCAACTCCCTGTAGTAAAAGGAAATGAAACCTTGCTTGCGTTACAAGAAATATGCTCTGTTTTTGGGAAAGGAGCACTCTTCATAAGTAGTTCAACTCTGCTTAGGAAAATTACTAGAATGGGAGCCTCCCTGCAGTCCAATACACTGTACTTGCTGTGAACAGACGCCACTGGTCTTTGCACTGTGTGTTACAAAGGAAGCTCAATGGTGACTTTGCTTACCTGAAAAGAACTCTGGCTGGTAGAACAATGAACTGCATGTGATTCAACTCCATGAAGGAATGCTAATTTAACCTAGCTTGGCTTACAGGAAACACACTCTGCTTTTGAGAAAGGGACAATCTTCCACTCTGCAGTTTTTCCTATAGAGAGAAAACAGGGTGATATCTCAGAACAAAATAAATGTACTAACTACACACAAAAGCCATATGTCATTCAACTCCACATAGGAAACTGATTAGAATTAAAGCATCCCTTCAGTCCAATACACTGTACTTGCTGGGAACAGACGCAACCTCTATTTGCACTGTGTATGGCAAAAGAAGCTCAATGGTTAATTTCCTTTCCCGAAAGAACTCTGGCTGGTAAAAAAAATGAACTGCATGTGATCCAAATCCATTGAGGAAAGTGAAATGAACCGTTGCTTGCGTTACAAGAAACATGCTCTGCTTATAAGAAAGAAACATTCTGCCACTCTACAGTGTTTCCTATAGGGCCAAAACAGGGAGCTATCTTAGAACAAAAAAAACTGTACTTCCAACACCTACGGGCAATATGTCATTCAACTCCACATTGGAAACTGATTAGAATGGGAGCCTTCCTTCAGTCCAATACACTGTACTTGAAAGGAACAGACACGACTACTATTTGCACTGTTTATGGCAATTGGAGCTCAATAGTGACTTTGCTTACCCGAAAAGAACTCTAGCTGGTAGAATATTGAACTGCATGTGATTCAACTCCATTAAGGAAAGCTATGTGAACCCTAGCTTGCCTTACAAGAAACACACTCTGCTTTTGAGAAAGGGGCAATTTTTCACTCTACAGTGTTTCCTATAGAGAGAAAACAGGGAGCTATCTCAGAAAAAAAGAACTGTACTTTCTACACAAAAAAGCTATATATCATTCAACTCCACATTGGAAACTGATTAGAATGGGAGCCTCCCTTCAGTGCAATACACTGTAGTTGCTGGGAACAGACGCGATTGTTCTTTGCACTGTTTATGGCAATGGGAGCACAATAGTGACTTTGCTTACCCGAAAAGAACTCTGACTGGTAGAACAATGAACTGCATGAGATTCAACTCCATTTAGGAAAGGGAATGAACTCTAGCTTGCGTTGCAAGAAACATGCTCTGCTTTTGAAAAAGGGGCACTCTTCTACTCCACAGTTTTTTCTAAAGGGCCAAAACAGGGATTTATCTCATAACAAAAGAACTGTGTTTCCCCTCACAGGTGTCATATGTACTTGAACTCCGCTTAGGAAACTGACTTGAATGGGAGCCTCCCTTCAGTACAATACAATGTACTTGCTGGGAACAGAGGAGTGTTCTATTTGCATGGTTTATGGCTTTGGGAGCTCAAGAGTGACTTTGCTTACCCGAAAATAACTCTGGCTGGTAGAACAATGAACTGCATGTGATTCAACTCCATTAAGGAAAGTTAATTGAACCCTAGCTGGACTTACAAGAAACACAGTCTCCTTTTCAGAAAGAGGCAATCTTCCACTCTACAGTGTTTCTTCTTATAGAGAGAAAACAGGAAGCTATCTCAGAAAAAAAAGAACTGTACTTCCAACAAAAATGGGCCATATATCATTCCAGATCGGAAACTGATTAGAATGGGACTCTACCTTCAGTCCAATACACTGTATTTGCTGGGAACTGAAGCGACAGCTATTTGCACTATTTATGGCAATCGGAGCTCAATAGTGACTTCGCATACCCGAAAACTACTCTGGCTGGTAGGACAAAGAACTGCATGTGATTCAACTCCATTAAGGAAGAAGAATTGAACCCTAGCTTACCTTAGGAGGAACACACTCTGCTGTTGAGAAAGGGGCAGTCTTCCACTCTACAGTGTTTCCTATAGAGAGAAAACAGGGAGCTTTTAGAAGAAGAGAAATGTACTTCCTACACACAAGAGCCACATGTCATTCAACTCCATATAGGAAACTGATTAGAATTGGAGCATCCCGTCAGTCCAATACACTGTACTTGCTGAGAACAGACGAGACCTCTATTTGCACTGTTTATGGCAAAAGAAACTCAATGGTTGATTTGCTTACCCAAAAAGAACTCTGGCTTGTATTACAATGAACTGCATGTGATTCAACTCCATTAGGAAAGGGAAATGAAATCTAGCTTGCGTTTCAAGAAACACGCTCTGCTTTTGAGAAAGGAGCACTCTTCCACTCCACAGAATTTCCTATCGGCGCAAAACAAGGAGCTATCTCATAACAAAAGAAATGTGTTTCCACCACACACATGCCATATGTTGTTCAACTCTGCTTAGGAAACTGACTAGAATGGGAGCCTCCCTTCAGTCCAATACACTGTACTTGCTGGGAAGAGAGAAGAGTGCTATTTGCACTGTTTATGGCAATGGGAGCTCAATAGTGACTTTGCTTACCAGAAAAGAACTCTGGCTGGTAGAACAATGAACTGCATGTGATTCAACTCAATTTGGGACAGGGAAATGAACTCTAGGTTGCCTTACATGAAACACCCTCTGCTTTTGAGAAAGGGGCACTCTTCCACTCTACAGTGATTCCTATAGAGAGAAAACAGGGAGCTATCTTAGAACAAAAGAACTGTACTTCCAACACCTATGGGCCATATATCTTTCAAGTGCACATTGCAAACTGATTAGAATGGGAGCCTTCCTTCAGAACAATACACTGTACTTTTGGAAAAGACACGACTGCTATTTGCACTTTCATGGCAATGGGAGCTCAATAGTGACTTTTCTTACCTGAAAAGAACTCTGGCTGGTAGAACAATGAACTGCATGTGATTCAACTCCATTAATGAAAGCTAATTGAACCCTACCTTGCCTTACAAGAAACACACTCTGCATTTGAGAAGGGGCAGTCTTCCACTATACAGTGTTTCCTATAGAGAGAAAACAGGGAGCTATCTCAGAAAAAAAGAATTGTACTTCCTACACATAAAAGCTATATGTCATTCAACTCCAGGTAGGAAACTGATTAGAATTGGAGCCTCCCTTCAGTCCAATACACTGTACTGCTGGGAAGAGATGCAACCTCTATTTGTACTGTTTATGGCAATGGGAGCACAATGGTGACTTTGCATACCCAAAAAGAACTCTGGCTGGTAGAACAATGAACTGCCTGTTATTCAACTATATTTAGGAAAGGGAAATGAACTCTAGCATGCGTTACAAGAAACACGCTCTGCTTATCACAAAGGGGCACTCTTCCACTCCACAGTGTTTCTTATAGGGCCAAAACAGGGAGCTATCTGAGAACAAAAGAACTGTGTTTCCCTCTCACACGTGCAATATATATTTCAATTCCTCTTGCAAAACTGACTAGAATGGGAGCCTCCTTCAGTCCAATACACTGTACTTGCTGGGAACAGAGGCAACAATTATTTGCATTGTTTATGGCAATGGGAGCATAAGAGTAACTTTGCATACCCAAAAAGAACTCTGGCTGGTAGAACAATGAACTGCATGTGATTCAACTCCATTAAGGAAGGGGAATTGAACACTAGCTTGCCTTAGGAGAAACACACTCTGCTTTTGAGAAAAGGGCAAACTTTCACTCTACAATATTTCAATAGAGAGAAACCTGGGAGCTTTCTCAGAACAAAAGAAATATACTTCCTACACACAAAAGCCATATGTCATTCAACTCCACATAGGAAACTGATTAGAATTGGAGAGTCCTGTCCGTCTGATACACTGCACTTGAAGGGAACAGACATGACATCTATTTGCACTCTGTATGAAAAAAGAAGCACAATAGTTAATGTGCTTACCAGAAAAGATCTCTGGCTGGTCTAACAATGAATTGCATGTGATTCAACTTGATTTAGTAAAGGGAAATGAACAATAGCTTGTGTTACAAGAAACACGCTCTGCTTTTAAGAAAGAAGCATTCTTCCATTCTACAGTATTTCTTATAGAGCCAAAAGAGGGAGCTATCTTAGAACAAAAGAACTGTACTTCCAACACATATGGGCCATATATCATTCAACTCCACATTGGAAACTGATTAGAATGGGAACCTGCCTTCAGTCCAATACACTGTACTTGCTGGGAACAGACACGACTGCTATTTGCACTGTTTATGGCTATGGGAGCTCAATAGTGACTTTGCTTACCAGAAAAGAACTCTAGCTGGTAGAACAATGAACTGCATGTGATTCAACTCCATTTAGGAAAGGGAAATGAACTCTAGCTTGCGTTACAAGAAATGCGCTCTGCTTTTAAGAAAGAAGCATTCTTCCACTCTATGGTGTTTCCTAAAGGGACAAAAAAAAAAAACAGGGAGCTCTCTCAGAACAAAAGAACTGTGTTTCCCCCTCAAAGGTCCCATATGTAGTTCAACTCTGCTTAGGAAACTGACTAGAATGGGAGCCTCCCTTTAGTCTAATACACTGTACTTGCTGGGAACAGACGTGACTGCTATTTGCACTATTTATGGCAATGGGAACTCAATAGTGACTTTGCTTATCTGAAAAGATGTCTAGCTTGTAGAACAATGAACTGCATGTGACTCACCTTCATTAAGGATCGCTAATTGAACTCTCACTTGCCTTACATGAAGCAATCTCTATTTTTGAGAAAGGGGAAATCTTCCACTCTACAGTGTTTCCTATAGAGAGAGAACAGGGAGCTATCTCAGAACAAAAGAAATGTACTTCCTACACAAAAAGCCATATGTCATTCAACTCCACAAAGGAAACTGACTAGAATTGGAGCATCCTGTCAGTCCAATACACTGTATTTGCTGGGAAGAGACAAGACCTCTATTTGCACTGTGTATGGCAAAAGAAGCTCAAAGGTTAATTTGCTTACACAAAAAGATCTCTGGCTGGTAAAAAATAAACTGCATGTGATTCAACTCGATTTAGGAAAGGGAATTGAACCCTAGCTTGCGTTACAAGAAACATGGTCTGCTTTTGAGAAAGAAGTATTCTTCCACTCTTCAGTATTTCCTATAGGGCCAAAACAGGGAGCTCTCACAGAACAAAAGCACTATACTTCCAACACCTACAAGCCATATATCATTCAACTCCACATTGGAAATTGATTAGAATGGGAGCCTGCTTTCAGTCCAATACACTGTACTTGCTGGGAACAAACGAGGGTGCTTTGCTTACCTAAAAAGAACACTGGCTGGTAGAACAATAAACGGCATGTGATTCAACTCCATTAAGGAAATCTAGCTGAACCCTAGCTTGCCTTACAAGAAACACACTCTGCATTTGAGAAAGGGGCAATCTTCCACTCTACAGTGTTTCCTATAGAGAGAAAACAGGGAGGGAGCTATCTCAGAACAAAAGAACTGTACTTCCAACACATACGGGCCATTTATTATTCAACTCCATATTGGAAACTGATTAGAATGGGAGCCCCCTTCAGTCAAATACCCAGTATTTGCTGGGAACTGACGCGACTGCTATTTGCACTATTTATGGGAATGGGAGCTCAATAGTGAATTTGCTTACCCAAAAAGAACTCTGACCTAGAACAATGAACTGCATGTTATTCAACTCAATTAAGGAAAGCTAATTGAACCCTAGCTTGCCTTACAAGAAACACACTCTCCTTTTGAGAAAGGGCAAACTTCCACTCTACAGTGTTTCCTATAGAGAGAAAACAGGGAGCTATCTCAGAACAAAAGATGTGCTTCCTACACACAAAAGCCATATGTCATTCAACTCCACAAAGGAAACTGATTAGAATTGGAGCCTCCCATCAGTCCAATACACTGTACTTGCTGGGAACAGACGCGACTGCTAATTGCACTGTGTATGTCAAAAGGAGCCCAATGGTTATTTTGCTTACCCGAAATGAACTATGGCTGGTAGAACAATGAAGGGCATGTGATTCAATTCCATTTAGGAAAGGGATATGAACCCTAGCTTTCATTACAAGAAACACGCTCTGCTTTTGGAAAGGGGCACTCTTTCATTCAACAGTGTTTCCTATGGGGCCAAAACAGGGAGCTATCTCAGAACAAAAGAACAGTACTACTTATACACAAAAGCCATATGTCATTCAACTCCAGGTAGGAAGGTGATTAGAATGGAGGATCCCTTCCGTCCAATACACTGACCTTGCTGAGAACATATGAGAATGCTATTTTTACTGTTTCTGGCAATGGGAGCTCAATAGTGACTTTGCTTATGCAAAAAGAATTCTGGATGGTAGAACAATGCACTGCATATGATTCAACTCCATTAAGGAAAGGGAATTGATCCCTAGCTTGCCTTATGAGAAACACACTCTTTATTTGAGAAAGAGGCACTAATCCACTCTACAATGTTGTCTATATTGCCAGAACAGGGAGCTGTTTCAGAAAAAAAGAACTGTGCTTCCATCACATACGTGCCCTATGTAGTACAACTCTGCCTAGGAACCTGACTAGAATGGGAGCCTCCATTCAGTCCAATACACTGACCTTGCTGGGAACAGACTAGAGTGCTATTTGTACTGTTTATGGCAATGGAGCTCAATAGTGACTTTGCTTACCGGAAAATAACTCTGAGTGGTAGAACAATGAACTGCATGGGTTTCAACTTCATTTTGGAAAGGGAAATGAACCCTAGCTTGCTTTACAAGAAACATGGTATGCTTTTGAGAAAGAAGCATTCTTCTACTCTACAGTGTTTCCTATAGGGCCAAAACAGGGAGCTATCTCAGAACAATATAACTGTACTTCCTACACACAAAATCCATATGTCATTCAAGTCCACATAGGAAACTGATTAGAATGGGAGCCTCACTTCAGAACAATACACGGTATTTGCTGGGAACTGACGCGACTGCTATTTGCACTGTTTATGGCAATGGGAGCTCAATACTGACTTTGCTTATGCGAAAAGAACTCTGGCTGGTGGAACAATGAACTACATATGATTCACCTCCATTAAGGAATGGGAATTGAACCCTAGCTTGCCTTATGAGAAAAACACTCTGCTTTTGAGAAAGAGGCACTAATCCACTCTACCTTGTTTCCTATAGGCAAAAAACAGGGAGCTATCTCAGATAAAAAAAGAACTGTACTTTCTACACACAAAAAACATTTGTCATTCTACTCCATGTAGGAAATTGATTAGAATGTGAGCCTCCCTTCAGTCCAATACACTGTACTTGCTGTGAACAGACATGAAAGGTATTTGTACTGTGTATGGCAAAAGAAGCACAATGGTTAATTTGCTTACCCGAAAAGAACTCTGACTAGTAGAACAATGAACTACATGTGATTCCACTCCATTTAGGAAAGCTAATTGAAGCCTAGCGTGCAATACAAGAAAGAAACTCTGCTTTTGAGAAAGAAGCAGTAATCCACCCAACAGTGTTGTCTATAGTGCCAGAACAGGGAGCTGTTTCAGAAAAAAAGAAATGTGCTTCCTTCACACACATGCCATATGTAGTTCAACTCTGCTTAGGAAACTGACTAGAATGGGAGCCTCCCTTCAGTCCAATACACTGACCTTGCTGGGAACAGACTAGAGTGCTATTTGCACGGTTTATGGCAATGGGAGCTCAATAGTGACTTTGCTTATGTGAAAAGAACTCTGGCTGGTAGAAAAATGAACTGCATATGATTCAAATCCACTAAGGAATGGGAATTGAACCCTAGCTTGCCTTATGAGAAATACACTCTGCTTTTGAGAAAAAAACACTAATCCACTCTACCGTGTATCCTATAGGGCAAAAAAAGGGAGCTATATCAGAACAAAAGAACTGTACATCCTAAACACAAAAGCCATATGTCATTCAAATCCACATAGGATATTGATTAGAATGGGAGCCTCCTTTCATTCAAATACACTGTACTTGCTGGGAGGAGACCCGAGAGCTATTTGCACTGTTTATGGCAATGGGAGCTCAATAGTGACTTTGCTTAGGGGAAAAGAACTCTGGCTGGTAGAACAATGAATTGCATATGATTCAACTCCATTAAGGATTGGGAATTGAACACTAGCTTGCTCTATAAAAAACACTCTCTGCTTTTGAGAAAGAGCTACTAATCCACTCTACTGTGTTTCCTATAGAGAAAAAACATGGAGCTCACTCAGAAAAAATAACTGTACTTCCTGCATACAAAAGCCATATGTCATTCATCTCCACGAAGGAAACTGATGAGAATGGGAACCTCCCTCAGTCCGGTACACTGTACTTGCTGGGAATAGACACGAATGCTATTTGCACTGTGTATGGCAACAGAAGCTCAATGGTTAATTTGCTTACCTGAAAAGAACTCTGGCTGGTAGAACAATGAACTGCATGTGATTCAACTCCATTTAGAATATGGAAATGAACCCTAGCTAACCTTGCAGGAAACACGCTCTGCTTTTGAGAAACGGGCCCTCTACAGCAGACGTGACTGCTCTTTGCACTGTGTATTGCAAAGGAAGCTCAATGGTGATTTGCTTACCTGAAAAGAACACTGGCTGGTAGAACAATAAACTGCATGTGATTCAACTCCATTAAGGAAACCTAATTGAACCCTAGCTTGCCTTGCAAGAAACACACTCTGCATTTGAGAAAGGGCAGTCTTCCACTCTACAGTGTTTCCTATAGAGAGAAAACAGGGAGCTATCTCAGAAGAAAAGGAATATACTTCCTACACACAAAAGCCATATGTCATTCAACTCCACATAGGAAACTGATTAGAACTGGAGCATCCTGTCAGTCCAATACACTGTACTTGCAGGGAACTGACCCGACCTCTATTTGCACTGTGTATGGCAAAAGAAGGTCAATGGTAAATTTGGTTACCCGAAAAGAATTCTGGCTGGTAGAATAATGAACTGCATGTGATTCAACTCCATTTAGGAAACGGTAATGAACCCAAGCTTGCTATACAGGAAACATGCTCATTTTAAGAAACAAGCATTCTTCCACTCTACAGTGTTTCCTATAGTGCCAAAACAGGGAGCTATCTTAGAACAAAAGAACTGTACTTCCAAAATATATGGGCCATATATCATTCAAGTCCACATTGGAAACTGATTAGAATGGGAGCCTTCCTTCAGTCCAATACACTGTAATTGCTGGGAACAGAGGTAATTGCTATTTGCACTATTTATTGCAATGGGAGATCAATAGTGACTTTGCTTAACGGAAAAGAACTCTAGCTGGTAGAACAATGAACTGCATGTGATTCAACCACATTAAGGAAAGCTAATTGAACCCTAGCTTGCCTTACAAGAAACGCACTCTTCTTTTGAGAAAGGGACAATCTTCCACTCTACGGTGGTTCCTATAGAGAGAAAACAGGGAGCTATCTCACAACAAAAGGAATGTACTTCCTACACACAAAAGCCACATGTCATTCAACTCCACATAGGAAACTGATTAGAATTGGAGCATCCCGTCAGTCCAATGCACTGTACTTACAGGGAACAGACACAAAGTCTATTTGCACTGTGTATGGCAAAAGAAGCTCAATGGTTAAGTTGCTTACACGAAAAGAACTCTGGCTGGTAGAACAATGAACTGCATGTGATTCAACTCCATTTAGGAAAATGAACTGAACCCTAGGTTGCATTACAAGAAACATGCTCTGCTTTTGAGAAAGAAGCATTCTTCCACTCTACAGTGTTTCTCATAAGGCCAAAACAGGGAGCGCTCTTGGAACAAAAGAACTGCACTTCCAACACATACAAGCCATTTATCATTCAACTCCACACTGGAAAATGATTAGAATGGGAGCCTGCCTTCAGTCCAATACACTGTACTTGCTGGGAACAGAAGAGAGTGCTATTTATACTGTTTATGGAAATGGGAGCTCAATAGTGACTTTGCTTAGCCAAAAAGAAATCTGGCTGGTAGAAAAATGAACTGCATGTGATTCAACTCCATTTAGGATTGGGAATTGAACACTTGCTTGCCTTACAAGAAATACACTCTGCTTTTGAGAAAGGGGCAATCTTCCACTCTACAGTTTTTTCTATAGAGAGAAAACAGGGAGCTATCTCAGAACAAAAGAACTGTACTTCCTACACACAAAAGCTATATGTCATTCAACTCCAAGTAGGAAAGTGATTAGAATGGAAGCCTCCTTCAGTCCAATACACTGTACTTGCTGGGAACAGACGTAATTGCTATTTGCACTGTTTATGGCAATGGGAGCACAATGTTGTCTTTGCTTACACGAAAAGAACTCTGGCTGGTAGAACAATGTACTGCATGTGATTCAACTCCATTTAGGAAAGGGAATTGAACTCTATCTTGCGTTACAAGAAACACACTCTGCTTTTGAGAAAGAGGCACTAATCCACACTACAGTGTTGTCTATAGTGCCAGAACAGGGAGCTGTTTCAGAAAAAAAGAAACATGCTTTCTTCACACACGTGCCATATGTACTTAAACTCTGCTTAGGAAACTGACTAGAATGGGAGCTTCCATTCCATCCAATATACTGACCTTGCTGGGAAGACGAGAGTGCTATTTGCACTGTACATTGCAATGGGAGCTCAATAGTGACTTTGCTTATGCAAAAAGAATTATGGCTGGTAGAACAATTAACTGCATGTGATTCAACTCTATCAAGGAAAGGGAATTGAACCCTAGCTTGCCTTATGAGAAACACACTCTGTATTTGAGAGAGGCACTAATCCACTCTACCGTGTTTCCTATAGGGACAAAACAGGCAACCCTCTCAGAATAAATGAACTGGACTCCTACACACAAAAGCCATATGTCATTCAACTCCCTATTGGACTGATTAGAATGGGAGACTCCCTTCAGTCCAATACACTGTACTTGCTGTGAAAAGACACGACTGCTATTTGCACTGTGTATGGCAAACGAAGCTCAAAGGTTTATTTGCTTAACAGAAAAGAAATCTGGTTGGTATAACAATGAACGGCATGTGATTCAAATCCATTTAGGAAAGGGAATTTAACCCTAGCTTGCCTTACGAGAAACACATTCTGTATTTGAGAAAGGGGCACTTTTCCACTGTACAGTGTTTCCTATAGGGCAAATACAGGCAGCTATCTCAGAACAAAAGAACTATGTTTCCCCACACATGTGCCATATGTGGTTCAACTCCACTTAGGAAACTGACTAGAATGGCATCCACCCTTCAGTCCAATACAATGTACTTGATCTGAACAGATGCGACTGCTCTTTGCACTGTGTATTGCAAAGGAAGCTCAATGGTGACTTTGCTTACCCCCCAAAAAAAAAACAAAAAAAAAACACTGGCTGGTAGAACAATGAACTGCATGTGATTCAACTCCCTTAAAGAAAGCTAATTGAACACTAGCTTGCCTTACAAGAAACACACTCTGCTTTTGAGAAAGGGGCAATCTTCCACTCTACAGTGTTTCCTACAGAGAGAAAACAGGGAGCTATCTCAAAACAAATGAAATGTACTTCCTACACACAAAAGCCATATGTCATTCAACTCCAGGCAGGAAACTGATAAGAATGGGAGCCTCCCTTCAGTCCAATACACTGTATTTACTGGGAACAGACATGAGTGCTATTTGCACTGTTTATGGCAATGGGAACTCAATAGTGACTTTGCTTACCCGAAAAGAACTCTAGCAGGTAGAACAATGAACTGCATGTGATTCAACTCCATTAAGTAAAGGGAATTGATCCCTAGCTTGCCTT
>NW_023504467.1:0-2163 GCF_004664715.2 Peromyscus leucopus | reverse complement strand
ACAGGCGCTCAGACCCAACCAAGTAAACACAGAGACTTATATTGCATACAAACTGTATGGCCGTGGCAGGCTTCTTGCTAACTGTTCTTATATCTTAAATTAACCCATTTTTATAAATCTATACCTTGCTACATGGCTAGTGTCTTACCGGCATCTTTACATGCTGCTTGTCCTGGCGGTGGCTGCAGTCTCTCTCCCTCCTTCTTCCTGTTTCCCCAATTCTCCTCTCTCTTTGTCCCACCTATACTTCCTGCCTGGTCACTGGCCATCAGTGTTTTATTTATATAGAGAGATATCCACAGCAAAAAAAAAAAAAAAAAAAAAAAAACTAGAGGAAAGGACAAATAAAGCAGAAGAAAACAATAAATCCGTAAAAGAAAATCATGAAAAAACAATGAAACAGATGAGGGAAACAGTTCAAGACCTGAAAAGGGAAATAGAAAAAATGAAGAAAACACAAACAGAGGAAATATATAAAGAACTCAAGAATTTAGTCATCAAAATGCCAAACAGTCCAATTAAGAAATGGGCTATAGAACTACAGAGAATTCTCAACATAAAAAGCTCAAATGGCTGAAAGACATTTAAGGAATTGCTCAACATCCTCAACCATCAGGGAAATACAAATCAAAATGACCCTGAGATACCACCTTACACCCCTCAGAATGGCTAAAATCAAAAACACTGAAGACAGCTTATGCTGGAGAGGATGTGGAGCTAGGGGAACTCTCCTCCACTGCTAGTTGGAATGCAAGCTTGTACAGCCACTTTGGAAATCAATATGGTGCTTTCTTAGAAAGTTGGGAATCAATCTCCCACAAGACCCAGCTATACCACTCTTGGGTATATACCCAAGAAATGCTCAATCACACCACAAGGGCACTTGCTCAGCTATGTTCATAGAAGCATTATTTGTAATAGCCAGAACCTGGAAACAACCTATATGCCCTTCAACTGAAGAATAGATAAATAAATGTGGTACATATACACAATGGAGTACTACTCAGCAGAGAAAAACAATGACATTATGAGGTTTGCAGGCAAATGAATGGATCTAGAAAAATTCATCCTGAGTGAGGTAACCCAGATTCAGAAAGACAAACATGGTATGTGCTCACTCATAGGAGGATACTAGATGTAAAACAAAGATGACTAGACCACTACTCACAACTCCAGGGAAGCTACCTAGAAAACAGAACCCCAAAAAAGACACAGGGATCGCCCAATGACAGAGAAATGGATGAGATCTACATGAACAACCTGGACGTGAGTGGGAGTAATGAAGGGTGAGGGTCAAGGGAAAGAGAGCTGGAGATCCCACCTGGATCAAGAACAGAGAGGGATAAAAAGGAGTAAGAGACCATGATAAATGAAAACTAAACGGGAATAGGAAGAAGCAAAGTGCTAGAGAGGTCCCCAGAAATCCACAAAGATACCTCCACAATAGACTACTGGCAATGGCTGAGAGAAAGCCCAAACTGACATACTCTGGTTATAGGATGGCCAAATACCCTAACTGTCATGCTAGAAATCTCATCCAATGACTGAGGGAAGCAGATGCAAAGATCCACGGCCAGGCCCCAGTGGAGCTCCAGGAGTCCAGTTGGTGAGAAAGAGGGGGGATTGTATGAGCGAGAATTGTTGAAACCAAGATTGGAAAAAGCACAGGGACAAATAGCCAAACTAATAGAAACACATGAACTATGAACCAATAGCTGAGGAGCCCCCAACTGGATCAGGCCCTCTGGATAAGTGAGGCAGTTGATTAACTTGAACTATTTGGGAGGCACCCAGGCAGTGGGACCTGGACTTGTCCTTAGTGCATGAGCTGGCTGTTTGGATCCTGGGGCTTATGCAGGGATACTTTGCTCAGCCTGGGAGGAGGGGACTGAGCTTGCCTGGACTGAATCTACCAGGTTCAGCTGAATCCCCAGGGAGTCTTTGCCCTGGAGGAAATGGGAATGGTGGTTGGGCTAGGGGGAAGGCGGGGGGGGGGGGCTCGGGATGGAGGAGGACAGAGTAATCCATGGCTGATATGTAAAATTAAATTAAATTATGAAATTAAATTTTTTTAAAAAATCAAAATGTCAGCTGTTTTAATCATGGCAAACAAAGTCACTTAAAAATGGACTGCAGACAGGCAATCCTCAAAACAATATTTTT
>NW_023504466.1:0-6555 GCF_004664715.2 Peromyscus leucopus | reverse complement strand
TAGAAGTTACAGTTTTAATAGTTGGAAGATAGGTTTGGTTTTGTAGATCAAAATCACATGTAGCCATCACACCTGCTATTGGAAATGTCAACTATTGGACTTTCCATTTAAATGGCTATGGAAGAAGATGCAGGTTAGTTTTATAATAAAATTCAAGTATGCTCTGTTGTACAGACTGAAGGTAACAGAGTTCCTGTGTGATCGTTTGATGCTGTTGGATGGACCCACATTTACCTTGCTTATGTCACACTATGGTTAGGGTCAGTTCACGTAGAGATTCCTTGACGAGGTGCTGTGTTGACAGGCATGTCAACTGAACAAGTGTTTAAGGGTCACTCATGCAATCACTGGGTAATATGCAAGCATGTTCTATACGTGAACACAGATAACGGGCTTGTCAAAACCAAATAATGTACAGATTTTTGTTCAAGCTTTTGTAGCCACTTCATGCCCAAATGGCTTATCTCATTCATAAAACTGTGTGCACACACTGCTCTTGAAAATAAAATTTAAATATTTTTCTCATTTAATTTTTTTTTTTTGAAGATAGGGTTTTTCTGTGTAGCTCTGACCATCCTGAAACTTGCTCCGTAGACCAGGCTGGCCTCAAATTCACACAGATCCGCCTGCCTCTGCCTCCTGAGTGCTGGGATTAAAGGCGTGCACCACTGCTCGACATTATTTTTCTCATTTAAATTATGACCCTCTCTATGAGTCATTACTGGAGAGGTTTCATTTATTATTGCAGGATTCTAATGGTTAAATCCAATTCTTTAGCTCTGTCTTTCTGCCATGATTTTCTGCTAACGAGGTCACATGTATTCTGAGTCTGTTGTCTGAAGTGGGTGCCCAGACAAGCCCCTTTTCCACAGTATTCCACTTACAATGTTTTATTGAAGAACATTTTACACTTAAGTAACATGTGCCAATCCTTTGAAGGGCCACTCAAGTCTACATGAGGACTAGAGGATGACTTTGATACTGAGTCCCTGTGGAACTTTGATGAGTTGGGGTTTGTTTTGTAGACATGCACACCCCACCTTTTGGCAGCTCCTTTGGATAGGTAGTTCAGAACTCACCCACTGGAAATCCCCTCAGATGAGGAATTCCACCTCGTCTCCCGAAAGGAGACTGAGCAGAGCCGATGAGACTGCATCTTTCAGAGAGTTGTGGAGGTAGAGCAATTTTCCCCATGGCCATGCTCTAACATCCATAAACTCTTGGGTGGATTTTTAACATGTATGCAGGTCCCCTGGAGACCCAGAGAGGCACTGGATGTCTTGGAACTGGAGCTACAGAAGGTCGTGAGCTTCCATGTTGGTCCTGGGAACTGAACTTGGGTCCTCTGCAAGAGCAGCTCATGCTTACTGGCTGAGCTGGCTCTCCAGCCTCTGCTTCTTTTCTTTGAAAATACTCTTCAGCAAGGCTCACTTCCATTGGCCATTTCTCTAGGATGACATCAGCGTTGTTAGGATCAGTGTCAGTCTCCTTTGGAGGGACACAGTGGAAGCATTAGTGTGGGATGAACCGCTGTGGTGGATTCAGTGTACCAGAGAATCTAGAATTCTCAAAACGGCTTCACTGGGCCAAGGGGTGGCGCTGGGGGTAAAAGTGCATGCCGTGTGGGCAGGTGACTTGAGTCCAATCCAAGGATCTAAAAGTGGAAAGAGAAGGAGAGATCTGAGTTCCAAAGTGTCCTCTGAAGAGGCACACTCGTGAATGTGCGTGCATGCACACATGAGTGTAAAATTATTTTGTACACAGTAGAAACTGTTCAGAACAGTCAACACATAACTCACACTCTGGACACCCACCTGTGAGGTTCTTGTTCAGATTTTTGTTGTATGTTTTACCTTTAGCAAGATGTAAAGATGAGATATCAGCTGACAGACAATTTCTCTAAATCTGTTATATAAATAATTTATATAAAAAATATTTCAAACCATCTCATTTATTCCCAAATCATATAGGTCCCATACTTTCCTATAGTATGAAGAGGTTAGGAAATGAAGCTGACTTCATTTTTTCCTACTGCTGTGATAAGACATGACCAAGGAAATTTACAAAAGAGTTTAATTTGGGTTTAGGGTTTCCGAGGCTATGATTTCAGGGCAAAGGCATGGCACCAGGATCAGCTGAAGTAGGAGGCAGAGAGCACACTGGGAATGGCACGTGTCTCAGGGTTCTATGGCTGTGACGAAATACCACGACCAAACAGCAAGTTGGGGAGGAAAAGGTTTATTTAGCTTACACTTCAGCATTGCTGTTCATCACTGAAGCAAGTCAGGACAGGAACTCAAACAGGGCAGGATCCTGGATTCAGAAGCTGATTCGGAGGCCATGGAGGGGTGATGCTTACTGACTTGCTTCCCCTGGCTTGCTCAGCATGCTTTCTTGTAGAACCCAGAACCAGCAGCCCAAGGATGGCACCACCCACCGTGGGCAGGGCCCTTCCCTCATTGATCACTAACTGAAAAAATTCCTTACAGCTGGATCTCATGGAGACATTTCCTCAGCAAAGGCTCCTTCTCTGATGGCTCTGGCTTGTGTCAAGTTGACACACAAAACCAGCCAGTGCAGCACAAGTCTTTTGAAAACTCAAAGCCCACTTCCTAGTGATACAACGTCCTCCAACAAGATCATACCTCCCAATCCTTCCCAAACAGTTCCACCATCTGAGGACCAAGTATTCAAATATGAATGCTTATGGGAGTCATTCTCACTCACACCACCACAGAAACCATCTCCTCTTGACAGGTTAGACGAGGCAAGCTGATGGGAGAAAACATAAACCTGGGAACTCCCTAGAGCTGTGGCTACAGGAGGTTGTGAGATCCCATGCAAGTGCTGGGAACTTTGCAAGAATGGTATGAGCTTAACCACTAAGCCTTCTCTCCACCCCCTTTGGAAACATTTAGTCTGTCTCTAAGACCCCAGTGCACAGAACAATAAGGGCAGTCCTGAAAATGATAGGCACTAGGACAACTAGAAAACCATCTTTAGGGGCTGGAGTGATGGCTCAGTGGTTAAGAGCACCAGCTGCTCTACCAGAGGACCCGGGTTCAACTCCCATCACCCACATGGCAGCTAACAACTGTCTGTAACTCTAAAATCTGACACCTTCACACAGACATACATGCACATAAAAAATAAAGATAATAAATTGAAAAAATAACAGACACTTGATAAAGCTTCTGGAAACCTTAAAACAAGATAAACACTGTTGAACTGATCACGCTGCGTGACCCCAGCTTCTGTCATAGTCCTCTCCCTATGTTGTAAGACAAACTCTGAGCTGAGTATGGAGGCACACGCCTTCGATATCAGCACTCGGGAGGCAGAGATAGATGGATCTCTGTGCATCTGAGGCCACTCTGGTCTACACGGTGAGTTCTAGACCAGCCAGGGCTACATTGCGAGACCTTGTCATAGAGTCAACTTAAGTCTTAGTTATAGTAAATTTCTCATTTAAATTCCATTAATCTCTAATTTTAGTGGAGTCAATTGTTTGTTTTTTAGATGAAGTAGCTAAGAGGCAATGATATCATTCTTTTGTCCATGTCTTAAACAGCTGTCCACGTGACAGTCTCTCCTTACAAGCAAGCTTAAGAATGAAACAACCTCTTGTAATCGGAGCCTTGTTTCCCCGGCCTGCCTGTTCCCAAATTCCATCAGCCACTTCCCAAATTACCACACTGAGGCTTATATTAATTCTAAATGTTTGGCTGATTTCTCAGGCTTATTACTTATCTCTCTCTCTCTCTTTTTTTTTTTTTTTTTTTTTTTTTTTTTTTTTTTTGGTTTTTCGAGACAGGGTTTCTCTGTGTAGCTTTGCGCCTTTCCTGGAACTCACTTGGTAGCCCAGGCTGGCCTCGAACTCACAGAGATCCGCCTGGCTCTGCCTCCCGAGTGCTGGGATTAAAGGCGTGTGCCACCACCGCCGGGCTACTATCTCTTACATTTAAATTAACCCATTTCTATTTCTCTATGTATTGCCACATGGCCGTGGCTTTACCGGTTCTCTGGCATCTTGCTTCTTGGGTAGCTGGCTCAAGTCTCCCCTGACTCGGCTCCTCCTCATCCTAATCCTCAGTTTGATTGTTCCACCTTGTGGGATGACTCATCCCTAAGGGGCTTGAGGGCTAGACAGCCCAAACAAGTAAAAAAAAGATACTTTCTGAGAGCCAGCCTGGGTCTGCCTGATGGTCTTAGCAACAGCAGCTGAAACATGATCTGGAGAATGACGACCTGGACCAATGAGAGGCAGTCATGTCACACCAGCTGATGCATATTCATCAGACCTCCCCCCAGGGTGGGGTGGAGGGTATATAAGGCTTGCCTCTTCCCGAATAAACTGAGCTTGTTGTTTAGACATTCTCCCGGACTCTCTGTTGGTTTTGACTCTGTGCCTACTTGGCCCCTGCCCCAAAGGGCAACAGCAAGGACCCTGCAACACCACCTAACCTTATCCTGTCTGGCTATTGTCAAACAGCTTTATTATTATCCAATGAGAAGTGATGCATATTCACAGCATACAAACTCTGAGACTTGGTGGTGGTCATCTTGGTTAGGACAGCATTGGTGAAGTTCCTGGTGACAATCAGGGGTGGGCACTAACTCAGGTTTAACTTGAAGCACTATTGGGCAAAGTAAAGCTTGCAGCTAAAGAGTTAAGAACCACTGCTCTTTGCTTCTGGCCATTAATTAATCTTAGGTCCTAAAAGTCTACTCTCACTTTTTTTCTTTTGGTTTTCTGAGACATAGTTTCTCTGTGAGGGCCTGGCTGTCCTAGGACTCATTCTGTAGGCCAGGCTGGCCTTGAACTCACAGAGATCCGTCTGCCTCTGTCTCCTGAGTTCTAGGATTAAAGGTGAATGCCACCACTGCCTGGCTGTACTCTCACTTTATCCTATGAAAGAACCACATATTAAAGGAAAGAACTGGCCAGGAATAAAGGTGAGGTGTTGAGACCTGAGGAAGGAGGTCCCCAAGTGATTTCGGCTACTTCTACATCACAAGAGAGTTTGTTTCTTTAAGGACAGTTCGAGAAGGAAAGTCCATCTTTGTACAAGTGACTTCACCACCTTGACACCAAAATTCCACTTAGCAGCCTGCCCACCCTGACCTCCCAGGTAAAGCTTTCATGTGCACTCACTCCTTATCCCATGTATCACTAATTCTCATCGATTCTGATGCAGAAACAAACTGCCCCAAAGTGTGCCCCTATATAAATCATTTTATAAAATCTGAAAAATGCCAAGTTTCTGAAGCATCTGGCCCTCTAAGTTCCAAATAAAGGATTGTGGTGTACAGGATTCTACTGTAAATAGTGGGCAGCCAAATGTTGGGCGGGATGGTAGTGTCAATATTAAAGGAAGCTCTTCTTTGGGACCTGGTGGGGAGGTGCCACATCTGTCTGCTGCTGTAATGAAATACTATACAGCCTAGGTGGCTTCTAAACAATATAAAAGTAAAAAACCATTTCTCACAGTCCTGGAAACAAGGTAAGGCCAAGGCACTGTGCAGCTGGGCTCTAATGTGGGCCCTCCTCCAAGTGCTGGCTGTGGTCTTTTCCTGTGTCCTTACGTGGCAAGAGGGTTCTCTGGGGTCTATTTATAATCACACGTGAGAGTTCCACCTTCATCGCGTGCTTATCTCCGCAGTGTGTGTTAGGGTTTCAGTGTTTGAGGAGGCAGCACACCGCTTCTCCCTCAGTCGTACCCACCGACGCGAAGAGCCAGAAAGGAGCAGAGAAAATGCTGTTCTGACGCCATTGGCAGATGGTTGCAATCGCTAAGAAAGCTCTCAGCTACTATACAGCAAAGACAGACGTCAGTGAGCTGCAAGACTGGGGAGTGGAAACACACTAAGCAGAGGCATCCACACGGGAATTATTGCTAAAGTTACTGCTGAAGGCAGGCCAGGGTGGTCACCTGTGGCAGGGGAGGGATTCTCTCTGAACTGATTTAGCAGAATTCTTGCTGGAAGACAAATGGTAAGATTAGTTGAGAACTCAGAAGGTCTGTTTGACCATTGAACCAAGGTAAGTCTGGGTCAGAAATAGACACTATGTGGTTTCCCACCTCTATTTTGTGTGTGGTGCCCAAGTGTGTTTCACACGACAGTGTGTGCATGAATGTGGAAAGGCCCCAGGTCAATGTTTGGTGTCTGCCTCGATCACTCTCCTCCTCATTTAGGGGACAGGTCTCTCACTGAACCTAGAACCCATCTATTGGCTAGACTGGCTGGCCTGAGCTCCAGGGATCCACCGTCTCTGCCCCCCCAGTCTCCCACCCCAAGGCTAGGGTTATAGACATGCTGATCATGTCCAACTTTTATGAGGATGCTGGGATCCACACTCAGGTCTCCATGCTTATTCACGCTTACCCTTTTTTGCTGTTTCACTATTATGGTTTACTTATTTGCCTGTTTTGAAAATACTTTCTAAAGAAAGAGAAAGAGCTGGGCAGTGGTGGGGCACGCCTTTAATCTCAACACTCAGGAGGCAGAGTCAGGTGGATCTCTGTGAGTTCAAGGCAGCCTGGTCTACAGAGG
>NW_023504465.1:0-22939 GCF_004664715.2 Peromyscus leucopus | reverse complement strand
ATAGTGGTGTATACATGTAGTACCTGGCTGAGATATCACGTAAGCCCACAAATTCCAGTCCAGACTGAGCTGGTGGTAAGACTCCATTGTAGCTAGAGTTTTCCTGCCTTGCCCACAGACAGGACAAATCTCTGTCACCCGCCAGTCCCACAGCTGCTCAGACCCAACCAAGTAAACACAGAGACTTATATTGCTTACAAACTGTATGGCTGTGGCAGGCTTCTTGCTAACTGTCCTTATATCTTAAATTAACCCATTTCTATAAATCTATACCTTGCCATGTGGCTCGTGGCTTACTGGCATCTTCACATGCTGCTTGTCATGGCGGTGGCTGGCAGTGTCTCTCTGTCTTCCTGTTCCCTCAATTCTCCTCTCTGTTAGTCCCGCCTATACTTCCTGCCTGGCCACTGGCCAGTCAGTGTTTTATTTATTGACCAATCAGAGCAATTTAACATACAGACCATCCCACAGCACTCCATCTCAAACCAAACAAAGTAAGTTAATGCATAACATATACTTGCTTTGGATTGATAAAGAATAATCTTCAACAAGTAATAGTTAAGTCACTACAAACCTGAAGAGATGCTCTCCCATACTATTGCAAATCACTTCATCATCAGGAAATAGTTCCAAGGCCTGCTCATAGCAAGCAAGTAAGTCTTGTATTCGACTGAGTGCATCAAGTTCTTCGGCCCACTTGAAAAGTGTATACTGAAAAGTTTCCTTTACAAACAAGGAAAAAAGTACAAATTAGTAAACAATAATGAAGAACATACAACTCTAGCTGAAGAGTCCAGCAAATGGAACTATAGCGGAAATGAATGATGACCTGAAATTGCTAATTTTTATAAAGACTGTTTGCCAAATGTGGTGGTTTGAATAAGAACGGCCCCCATAGTCTCATATATTTGAATGCTTAGTCCCCAAGGAGTGGCACTTGTTTGAGGATTAGGAGGCATGGCCTTGTTGGAGAAGCATGTCACTGCAGGTGGGCTTTGGGGTTTCAAAAGCCAAGTCAAGACCAGTGTCTGTCTGTCTGTCTCTCCCACACCCCTTCCTTCCCTCCCTTCTTGCAGATCAGGATGTAGCTCTAAGTTACTGCTCCAGTGCCATGCATGCTGCCATGCTCCCCACCATGATGACCTCTGAACTGTAGGCAAGACCCCAATTAAATGCTTTCTCTTATAAGAGTTGCCCTGGTAATGGTGACTCTTCATAGCAATAGAACAGTGACTGAGATACCAAATAAACACATGCAGAAAATAATAATAATGACATGTAGAACTAGGCAGTGTGATCTTTCTGTAAACATCTGCTCTTAGCGGCCTCTCTACTATCTGTGTTTTGCAGGAGCTGCGCACCAGGAGTGTCCTTGGCCTCTTATTCAGCCCTAGTGTACAGTGCACTGTCGTGTATGTGTTAATGATGCAACATGTATATGTCTACTTAAGACCTTGTTTTCTGGCCCTCAGACTCTGGCTGTCTCTACCAGTCAGGCACTGGGTCTCCAGTCATCTCTTCAATCAATGAGCAAAGAACTAGAACTAAAACTCAATGAGGAACGTGAATTTTGCTGCTATCCTCACAGAATCCTGTAGGCAGAAATTTAACAATCTTTAAAAAGTTCAAAATGTTCTCAACTGCCCCACCACATTCCCTTCACAGGCTATAAAAATATCATTCAGTCTCAAACCACAAAGTCACTATTTACTGCTACCCTGCTGTATAAGTTTCCTCTGAGACTAAAACATTCCATCCTGCAGAAAAGCTCCTTAAAACAGAAGATAAACAACTCGAGATAGCTTCAGGAAGTCCCTGAAACAGACCAGGTTCACTATGCCCCAATATAAAAATATTACATAATATTGTTATGATTATAAACAATAATAGTGCTGAGCGTCACTCAGACAAGCTGAGCTGCAAGGAGACTCTTGAGATCACACCAACTGCCTGGAACAAGCAGAAACCAGCCAGGCTGCCTGGCAGAGGTTTAGAGCAGAGTCACTGGGAAAGGATGCTCTCCCGTCTGGTGGGCTCCCAGCAGGCTGTGCAGTGTTCAGTGTCCAGCTTTACGACTGTCATCCACGGTGGGGTGGGCTTGGATGACACAGCTGTCTGTAAGTTAT
Source organism: Peromyscus leucopus (assembly GCF_004664715.2). Lineage (NCBI taxonomy): Eukaryota > Metazoa > Chordata > Mammalia > Rodentia > Cricetidae > Peromyscus > Peromyscus leucopus. The sequence continues at coordinate 20,813 of NW_023504465.1, read as the reverse complement.
TTCTGTCCCTGTAAGTAACCCCAATAAACTCAATGGTTCACTAAGCTGGACTTCGATGGTATCCATATTTTGGTCTGCCATAAGATCTGGGGTGAGTAGACATACGTTGTGTCCCCCAAGTTTTATCATAAAACATCCTAACTCCACTATCTTTAAATCTGCCACTTCCTGACAATCTCTACGGCTACAGCCTGACCCTTTGGTCAGTTGGTGGAGTGCAGCAATTGCCTCTCACTGCCAACAGAGCTCAGTCTCCTCTTCCTGCATCTGTTTTCCATGATATTGCACTATGCAGAGAAGGCAGGCCCAGACTTTCCACTTCTCAAGACAATAAACTTTACACATAAGAGTTAATATCCAAAACTGAACTACAACAGTTTACTAGGAAGACAAGGATAATGAAGGAGATTCTATTATATATATGACAGATATTCTAGATACCTAGAAATATGAATGGACCAAGAGTTCTCTAGGTTAACAGATTGCTCAGTGGTTGAATACTCTTTCCTAGGATGCTTAAGGCCCTGGATTTGGTCCCTGGTAACAACAAAAATAAGTAAATAAAACAGCTATGGAGCTGCAGAGATGGTTCAGTAGTTAAGAGTACTTGCTGTGCTGGGTGGTGGTGGTGCACACCTTTAATCCCAGCACTCACTAGGGAGGCAGAGGCAGGCAGATCTCTCAGTTCAAGGCCAGCCTGGTCTACAAAGCAAGTTTGAGGACAGCCAAAGCTACATAGAGAAACCTTGTTTCACAAAGGGAAAGAAAAAAAAAAAGAAGAGTACTTGCTACTCTTGCAGAAGACCCAGGATCAGCTCCCCAGCACCCAGATAGCAGCTCCAACTGGCTATAACTCCAATTCCAAGGAATCCAATGTGCTCTTCTGGTCTCCTCAGATACACCTACATGAAGAGACTCTGGCCAGCCTGAGCATAGCAGGCATGGCTCTGGCAGGCCTTGCCCTTCTCCCCATTCCCTCTGCCTTGCTAAGAACCGTTAGAGTACATTCCTGAAACTAGTCACCAAGGTCTGTTCCCTTATTTGGCCACTTCCTCCCCCTGAGGCTGACTACCAAGGTCCAGCTGTCAAAGTATTGAAGTCCAGCAATCAAAAGCCCCCTTTGGCTCACCTAATGAACATGCCCAATTAAAACTAAACACCTCATCCTAACATGGGGTTTCACCCTTTACCTTTATAAACCACCATTTGCCTCTGGACACATCTGCCTCCTCTCTATCCAGAGGTGGTCCTATGTTCCCCTTGGGATAAATGCCCCTCCCCTCTCCCTTCTTCCCTTCCCCTTGTCCCTGTCCTCTCTCTCCTGGCTTTGTCTCTTATTCCCCACCCTTTGTCCCTCTGGGGCAAATAAGTCTCCTTTGTGTTGAGAACTTGGTCTTCGGGTACCCTGAGCCGATATTGGTCCCTTTTACTGCACACAGGTGGCACGTATACATATATACAGGCAAATATTCATATATATTGTTTAAAAATTTTAAAACATAAGTGGTTTAATGTTACTTGTTTTCTTACTCTTTGTCCATTTTGGGGCCTGCCACCCAGCTCCCAAATAAATCACACATGGAGGTTTATTCTTAATTATGAATGCCTAGCTTTAGCTTGGCTTGTTTCTTTCCAGCTTTTCTTAACTTTAAATTAACTTGTCTGCCTTTTGCCTCTGGCCTTTCACCTTTCTCTATTTTTGGAATCTTACTTTCACTCTTACACCATTGATGGCTGTGTAGCTAGGTGGTGGGCCCCTGATGTCCTCCTCCTCCTCTCGCTCCTAGATCTCTCTCCTCCCAGATTTCTCCTTCTATATATCCTCTCTGGCTGCCAGCTCTGCCTGTTTCTCTCTCCTGCCTCACTATTGGCTGTTCAGCTATTTATTAGACCATCAGGTATGTTACACAGGCACAGTAACACAGCTTCACAGAGTTAAACAAATGCAACATAAACAGAAGTAACACACCTTAACGTAACATTCCCCAACAGTTTAATGTGACTGAAGTGAGGGTATAGGTAGCAGAAAGACTATCAGGAAAACAAACTTCTGCGAATGTGGCATTTGCAGAGAAATACGAACTTTGTTTCATATAAAACAAGCCAGTTACTAAATCCTATTGAGTGTTGGCCATCACCAGTTTGTCTTTAATAGAAAATGAGGATGGGTCGCACACAACCCTACCTCAAACTCATTTACGTAGTTGAAGCTACCCTGGAACTTCTGATTCTCCTGCCTCTACCTCCCAAGTGCTGGGATTACAGATGTGTGCTGCTACACTAGGTTTAGACCTCACACGTGCTGAGCACAAATCCACCAACTGAGCTAGGTCTCCAGCCATACAGTCAAATTTTACACTTATTTTTTTCTGTGCTGGGAGTGCAACCCAGAGCATCACACTCAGGGCTATTCTATGGCAAGCTGTTGTACAGGCCTATCCTCCAAGCCAAACAACTTGAAAGGGAGTTTAGCTGTGCCCACTTGCAAAGATCATACCAGATGGACTTGTTGACTGTTTACATCTCTCCTAGAAAGGCAGGCTGGGTCATGAGACCCTCACTGAGTATCCTGCGGTTCGTACCACCTGTTGCATGCGACACGGCTCTAAGTGCATGGCTTCAAGTAGAGTCTAGAGCTACAGTTCTCAACTTTCCTAGTGCTGCAACCCTTTCATACAGGTCCTCATGTTGTAGATGTAACCAACTGTCTTATTAAAATAAGAAACACAGAACCAATGTAAAATAGAAAGCCGAGAGGTCAGAGCTCAGAACTAAAATCTTACCTCCTGCGGTGGTCCTAGCTTCCCCGAAAGAGAGCTACTTCCTGTGTGTCTGTCTTTAAATAGTCTTCCTGTTCTGCCTTCTCATTGGTTGTAAACCCAAACACATGACTGCCTCGTCACTGCCTGTAAGTACCGCCCTCCAGGTCTTAAAGGCATATGTCTCCAATGCTGGCTGTATCCCTGAACACACAGAGATCTACCTAGCTCTTCTAACCACCACGCTCTTGCTATGGCTCTAATAGCTCTGACCCCAGGGCAACTTTATCTATTAACATACAATTAAAATCACATTTCAGTACAAATAAAATACCACCATACTCATGTGGTGACCCCAACCATACAATTGTTGTTGTTGCTACTTCATAACTACTTTTGCTATTGCTATGAATCATAATGTAAATTATCTGATATGCAGATATCTGATCTGTGACCCCTGTGAAAGGGTCATTCGAACCCCAAAGGGGCCACAACCCACAGGTTGAGAACCTCTGGTACAGAGTGTATAAGCCAGGGAAGACAGTGGAAGGTGGCAGGGAGTCCAGCTATGAGCTATGAGAAGGCTATCAGCCCTGCTGGGTAAAGGCTTTCCAGTGTAGCCTTTTGTGAGGGGAGCACCCACATTCAATAAGTAACCCCTCATCTATGCTCTGTAAGTAAGCCCAATGAACTCACTGGTTCCCCCAGAGACCTCAGTTTGTTGTTGGAATCTTAGGGAAAAGGGCAGATATGGCTTATGTCTTCCCTGGATAAGAATTTTACCAACACAAGCACTCCTCCAATGATCTACACTCACAGCCAAATTTTATGTGTACTTTCAACACCCACTATTTATCTTGTCCATTCACGGAAGCAGCAGCTAGAACTGCACAAAGAAAAATTGTGTGGATTCTACTGCTGTCTATACACAGGAGCAAACTACCCAGAACGCTATCATCTTCTGCGGTAAACCACCAGGTCCTAAATTTCTGTGAATTACAAAAGCCTAATGCTACTGACATCCAGAGGCCAGACCATGCTGCCAAACATGAAGGAAGACACAGGACTGGCTTGTGCAAAATGTCAACAGTGTCAGGTTGAGACACTCTGGGCTAAACAAAGCAAGATCGTCCGCAGCTTAAACTGAATGTGCAATTACATTGTTTTTTGACATTGAGATTCTAATACATGAAAACGTACAGTAGTTCAACAGGGTAACTTGCACATAAGGTGGATCCTCAAACAAAAGTCCCTTAGGACTGCACAATTTATCCAACTCCAGGACGTACAGTATTCCTTCTACACAGGATAATGCAAAGCCTCCAAGGCAGGGCTAATTAGGTACTGGAAGAGAGAAAGGACTACCCAGTCTTATTAGCATTTAAAGGGCCTTTGGAACCTTAAGTGAGGCAGAAATTCTGAAACAGATGTGAGAAGACTTTTGACTTGTTACAAAAACCTGGCTGTATTGAGATGGGCTGCAGGAGAGCCCTGCAGGGAATCGACCCCCATAGTAGTCAGATGCTTGAAGTTTCTCAGTCTCTGTCTCTGTCACACACACACACACACACACACACACACACACACACACACACACACACACACACCACCCCGTCGTCACTGTTAAGATCGCAGGGTTTGACAGGCACTCGGGAAGGAAGGCCTCACCTTCACGTCGTCTTTGAGCTCCGGCGCCAGGCTGAGCACCAGGAGGTAATGGGCATAGGCAGTGCCGAAGTCCTGGGCGCCCAGACAGTGCTCAGCGCTCTGCAAGGACCGCGCCACCAGCCGGTCCCGGCCGGCCGCCCCTGAGCCACCCGCGGCGCCGCGGCGGGGTCTGGGCCTCGAGTTCGGCATGGCTGAGTCTCCGCTCGGAAGCCCTCGAGGAAGACGCCCTCCTCCGGGAAAAGAGACTCTGGACGTCTCACTTCCCTGAGACCCAAGGCGGCCACAGAAAGCGCAGGAGAAAAGCGCGCTCCGCCCTAACCAGAAGGAAGCTCCGCCTTCTCAGGCTCGGGCGGAGCTGCGCACGCAACGCGGGGCGGCGCGCAGTGATGACGCCACGCCGGCGCGCTCTCTCGGGGAGACTCCACCCCCAGTGCCTGCGAGACCTAAAATATGAGAGTCTCTGCCTTGCGGTCAGGTTGATTGGGCAGGTTGAAACCCAAGGGTTCTTCCTCTCTCCCACCTCCTAGAGTGTGCTCCTGCTGCCGCTGCCGCTGCTGCTCCTACTGCCGCTGCTCCTGCTGCTGCTGCTGTTGCTGCTGCTCCTGCTGCTCCTTCTGCTGCTGCTGCTGCTGCTGCTGCTGCTGCTCCTTCTGCTGCTGCTGCCGCTGCTGCTGCTCCTTCTGCTACTGCTGCGCCAGACTCTGCTTGCGTCTGGCGTGTGCGATGCTCAGAGCTCAGGACGCCCGTCTCAACATTGCAAAAGGAAATAAAAGAAACTTAAAGTTGGTCATGGTGTACCCTCTTAGCGTTAAGTATTCTCACAAAACCCCGTGAGACGAAACTTTGGATTACACTGGATAAAGAAGAAAAAGGCAATCTCTGAGAACTGCTTCAAGGTCGCACAAGTTGGTGGGATGGGTATAGCCGAATCCGAGTTTCCTTATGACCTGTTACATTAATATAGAAGACTTAGGTCACATGTGGCCTCTAAGATATTAATCCGAAAGCTTTAAACTATATATAGGAATTGATAGCATACGCTGTTTTTGTCCCCATTGTCAAGAGACTGTGTGTCAAGTGGCTGACAGGAAATGGAAGATAGAGCATTTTGGACATCAAACTAAAATTCTCCGGGTCTCCTAAAGTCAACCTTTGTGTGACTTTTTGCTTTCTCTTGTGACATTCTCTGCCCCACTCTTATAAGCACCTACCTATGTGCACCCTAAGTATATAGGACTTAACTATAGAATATTTCTCCAAGAAGATGGAAACACAAAGGAAGGCCTCTACACCTAATAGAACTGTGTAGAACATAAAGATCGATAGACTTGGGGGAATGATCTTGTTCCAGTCCATGCTTTTCCCCTTCTTATTCATCTAGTAACCTTCCTTAAGACATTCAGAAAGACCCAACAAAGCTCTCTTCCTGGCTGAAGTCATAAGGTTGCTCTAACTATACAGTGAAATAATCTATAAAAGCATTTTACTTAGACATACATAGTTAATGTAAGTCATTGTTACCATTATCTAGAAACATTTAGAAATCATCTAAACTTTTAAAAAAGCTATTATACCTGTAATAACTGTAAACATCTAACCAAATATGTATATGTCATTTGCATGGTATAAAAGTCAGAGGTGAAAGGCTGTGGCTGAGTAGAGGGAGAGATCTCATTCCTTCTTTCCAGAGAGTTGCACTGGAGATATGCTGGTTAGTGTTAATTTTCAACCTAACAGAATCTAGAATCACCTGGCAAACTGGCCTCTGGTCATATCTGTGGGTGATTATCTTGACTGCTTTAATTGAGGTAGGGAGACTTACCCACTGTGGGTAACAATTGACTGGCTGAGAATCTGGGTGGAGAAAGGAATCTGAGCCACACTGTGCATTCAACACTTCCTGCTTCCTGAATGTGACAATGATATGACCAGCTACTGCATGCTGCTGGTGCCCTGGCTTCCTTGCAATCTCTTTGTCTCTTAAATTCCTTTGTCAGAGCCTTTTATCATCTGAGAGCCAAAGTTACATTTTAATTACTGGAAGAATGATAAACGGCGATGGTGGTGGCACTGGTTACCAGTGGAAGTCACAAGCCACGAGCCACGGCCACGACTATTTAGTAGCAGAGTTTTTTAGGAGGAAGCCTGGGAAAGGAGCACATGCAGAGAGAGGGAAAGATGGTGGGAGAAGAGACAGAACAGAGAGAGAGTGGGGTCTAAGTCGCGGCTCATTAAGGCACAAGTGGGCCCACAGAGCTACACCATGCATGCACTGACTGCATGACCACGTCACGAGCACGTAGTCACCAACACACACTGATGATGTAAGACGCAAGACCCTGCTTAACTCCTGAACTGTGCGTGTGCAGTCATGCAGCTGGAGTGAGGGCAGAATTTTAACAATTACCATGCCTAAGAGATCCATGAAACAAAAATGCCTCTCATCTGCAAGCCCCTTGCCCAAGGACAGGTAGTTCCTGAAACGCTGGAGGCTGTTGTTTATGGGAGACAACAAGCCACATGTTTTCATTCCCCTAAACAAGTTTATCTGATCCATCTGCATTGGATTTGCTTGATCACATGTGGGCAGGAGGTTCACAGGCTGGAGGTATGTCAGGATGCATGCTTGTCCCTGAGTGGACTTGATGGGAAGTGCAATGAATTATGGATTTTCCTTCTTAAACCATTACAAACTGTGATTCTGGGTCATTTCCTGGGACAGGGGGTATGAACCTGCCCACTTGACCAGTATTTAATTAAAGCTTGCTTCAAATTTGGCTTTAAACTGTGGTAGGAGGCTTATTCTCAATCCATAGGATTAACAATCACAGCAACGGGAAAAGAAACTGGTGTTTGTTTGACACTTAGTCCCTGGCTGGTAGCACTCTCCAGGAAGATGGGTCACTGAAGTCCACCCTTAGGCTTTAATAGGCTAGCCCAACTCTCCCTTCTTGACAATTCAGTGAGATCAGATGCCTCTGGTTCTTGCCACCGGGCCTTCCTGGCTATGGAGGGTTGTGTTCCCTAAAATTGTGAGCAGAAATAAAACCTTCTTCCCATAAGATACTTGTCAGGTATCTCCATAGCAACAAGAAAAGTAACTAATACAGGAAAGATCATTCGGATCACCACATGAGTTTCTGCTTCACCTGAATTATTTCATTTTGTAATTATCTTCTACTATGGGCATGTTTTCCCCTTCCACAGGGCAAGTTCTCTTTTGGACTTTTTTTTTTTAAATATGCTCCATGCCTTTGCCTGACCCAAGTACCTGAAACAATTAGACTACATTGTTCTAGAATATTAGTTGAAGATGTGTTACATATGTTTATGTTGTGGAATATTTGTTTAATAATGCAAACATGTGTTGCATTCTTTTATGTTGCATTTGTCTAATTCTGTGAAACTGTGTTACTTTGCCTGTCTAAAACACTTGATTGGTCTATTAAAGTGTTGAATGGCCAATAGCTAGGCAGGAGAAAGGATAGGTGGGGCTGACAGGCAGAAAGAATAAATAGGAGGAGAAATCTGGGAAGTGAAAAGATCAAGGAGTGGGAAGAAGAGCCAGCCACACAACCACACAGCCACACATGGAATCAGAAGGAAAGAAAAGATATATAGAAACAGAGAAAGGTAAAGCCCAGAGGCAAAGGGTAGATGGGTTAATTCAAGAAAAACTGCCTAGAAATAAGCCAAGCTAAGGCCTGGCATTCATAAGAAAGATATTTGGGAGCTAGGTGGTGGGCCCCCCAAAGAGAAAAAAAAGAGTAAAAACAACCAACAACAGTACATGAATGAAACTGAGAAGGGACATGATTCCTTGAAAGGAACAGGATGGAAAGGACAATTCATAGAGATCTAAAATTTCTGCAGGAAATGAATGGTCCAGTGCCTGTTCTCTACTGTAGAATTCCTAATATGCCCAGCAAAGTGTGCCAGTTACATCTTCACCAAGTCAGTGTTGGTAAGAGTTGGAGGGTGGGGCTGGAGCTATGGTTCAGTGGTTTAGAGAATGTACTGCTCTTCCAGCAGACAAGTTCAGTTTCCACATCTGGCGGTTTACAAACTTCTGTAACTCTGGTTCTGAGGGATCTGCCTCCAAGAACATAATTCATAATTCATATAATTAAAGATAATAAAAAAAAACTTCTGGGCTAGAGATGGCTCAGTGGTTAAGAGCACTGGCTGCTCTTCCTGCGGACCTGAGTTTGATTCCTAGCAACCACATGATGGCTGACAACTATCTATAACAGGATCTGATGGCCTCGGCTGTCATGCAGGCATACATGCTATTAGAGTACTCTGATACATAAAATACACAAATAAATAAATCTAAAAAAAATGAAAAAACCCTTTAAAAGAGAGAGATGGAGAAGACACTAGGCAAGAAGTGTAGAAAGAACAAGGAAATAATTAAAGAAGCTGGGTGTGGTTATTTTTCTCATCACCTCTAAGATTAACCTATGGACAGTGACTACTATAGCATGAATCTTAACAGGTCTTATTAATAAAATCAAACCTGGTGCCAGTTACTGTGGTGAATGCTGGAAGATCGGAGAAGCAGAACAAGCCACAGCTACCTCACCTCGCCAGTTCCTCAGCTGATCCTGTTTCCTCAGACTGGAAGCCTCTGAGTCTTCATCCAGAATGAGTCTCTGCTGAACTGCTGCTCCAAAGCCTGAAAGCTTAAACCAGCTAAAAAGCTTCTATTTTCTGGTCCTCACACCTTATATACCTTTCTGCTTTCTACCATCAGTCCCTGGGATTAAAGGCTCATTTTCTGGGATTAAAGGCGTGAGTCACCATGCTTGGCTGTATCCTTGAACACATGGATTTCTGCCTCTGAAATGCTAGGATTAAAGGCGTGAGCTACCACTGCCTATCCTCTATGTTTAATATTGTGGCTGTTCTGTCTCTGACCCCAGATAAGTTTATTAGGGTGCACAATATTTCAGGGAACACAATACCATCACAGACTACTGTAAAAAGGAGAATGATGCATGAGATAGCTGTTTGAAACCTGGGACTTATACAGGGACACTTGGCTCAATCTGGAAGGAGGGGACTGGACTTGCCAGGTCAAACTATCAGTCCTCGGGGGTGGCCTTGATCTGGAGGTGGTGGGAATGGGGGGTGGGCTGGGGGGAAGGGGAGGGTGGCAGGAAGTGGGAGAACAAGGGAATCTGTGGCTGTTATGTAGAACTGAATAGTATTGTAAAATAAAAGAAAAAAATAAACAGGATAAAAAAAATGATAGTCTTCCTGCCTCTTCTAAAATACCTCAGATAACCATGAGCTACCAGATCTCACAAAGGTAAGATGTAAGTAAACTAGGTTTGGCACAGATCATTTGGGCTTCTTTATGTGGTAGAGTTTGCAGACACTTAGGAGGTCTTTTGTAAAAATACAACTGACAAAGTGTAAGGCCTGGTTGTCATAAGAAACCACAATAGAGCTGAGGGTGACAGTGCACTCAGGAGGCTTGGCTCTCTGAGACAGAACCCACTAACACCAATTGGACTAAGCTGCTCCCAGAGAAACAGAGCCCAAGAGCACTGATTTGACCAAGAACTCCCAGTGGACCAAGACTATCAATTGGAACAAGAGAGGCACTCTCAGACACAGACACCACCTGTGCTGACAGAAGGAGAGATGAGTAGACGCCAGTGCAAAAATACAGGCAACAACATAAAGACCTATATGACACCATCAGACGCTAGTGATTCTACACCTGCAAGACCTGAACATACCAACACAGAAGCAGAAGAAATCAATCTTAAAAATGACTTTAAGAAGATGATAGAGGCCCTTAAAGAGGAAATAAAAAACTTCCTTTAAAAGGAAATAAAAAACTCCCTTAAAGAGGAAATGAAAAATTCCCTTAAAGAAATGGAAGGAAAAACAAACAAAAAATTGGAAGAAATCAAAGAAAGACAAGAAAAAGCAATTAAACAGATTGAGGAAACAGTTCAAGATTTGAAAATTGAAATCGAAACAATAAAGAAGATACAAACTGAGGGAATGCTGGAAATAGAAAATCTGATAAAACCAACAAGAACTATAGATGCAAGCATAACCAACCGAATGCAAGAGATGGAACAGAGAATCTCTGACACTGAAGACACGATAGAGAAAATAGATTCGTCAGTCAAAGAAAACACTAAAACCAAAAAGTCATAACACAAAATATCCAGAAAATTTGGGACACCATGAAAAGATCAAACTTAGGAATAATAGGGATAGAAGAAGGGGAAGAATACCAACTCAAAGACACAGAAAATATATTCAACAAAATCATAGAAGAAAACTTTCCTAACCTAAAGAAAGAAATACATATGAAGATACAAGAAGCTTACAGAACACCAAAATAAGCTGGATCCAAAAACAAAGTCCCCTCGCCACATAATAGTCAAAACACTAAACATACAGAACAAAGAAAAATATTAAGAGCAACAAAGGAAAAAGACCAAGTAACATATAAAGGCAAACCCATCAGAATAACACCAGACTTCTCAAAGAGACTATGAAAGCTAGAAGATCATGGACAAATCTTATGCAGACACTAAGAGATCACAGATGCCAACCCAGACTATTATACCCAGCAAAACTCTCAATCACCATAGGTGGAGTAAACAAAATATTCCATGATAAAACCAGATTTAATAAATACCTGTCCACAAATCCAGCCCTACAGAAAGAACTAGAAGGAAAAACCCAACCTAAGGAAATTAAACACACCCATGAAAACTCCAGCAATACATGATCCCACACCAACAAATACCAAAGAAGAGAAACTCAGCACGACCACACAAAAAAAAATAATAACAGGAATTAACAATCATTGGTCATTAATATCCATCAATATCAATGGTCTCAACTCACCTATAAAGAGACACAGGCTGGCAAAATGGATACAAAAATAGGATCCATCCATCTGCTGCATATAAGAAACACACCTAAACTTCAAAGACAGACACTACCTCAGAGTAAAAGGCTGGGCAAAGACTTTCCAATCAAATGGACTTAAGAAGCAAGCTGGTGTAGCTATCCTAATATCTAATAAAACAGACTTCAAACTAAAATCAATTGAAAGAGATCAAGAAGGACATTACATATTTATCACAGAAAAAATCCACCAAGATAAAATCTCAATTCTGAACATTTATGCCCCAAATACAAAGGCACCCATATTTGTAAAAGAAACATTACTAAAGCTTAAATTGCACATCAAACCCTACACCCTAGTAGTAAGAGATTTCAACACACCACTCTCACCAATGGACAGATCTACCAGACTGAAACTTAACAGATGTTATGACTTAATGGACTTAATAGCTATATACAGAACACTCCACCCTAACACAAAGAAATATACCTTCTTCTCAGCACCCCATGGAACCTTCTGGAAAATCAACCACATGCTTGGTCACAAAGCAAATCTCAACAGATACAAAAAATTGGAATAACATCCTGTATCTTATTAGACCACCATGCCTTAAAGTTAATTTTCAACAACAACAAAAATTATTGAAAGCCTACAATCTCATGGAAATTGAATAATGCTCCACTAAAACACCAATGGGTCAAGGAAGAAATAAAGAAAGAAATGAAAGATTTCCTAGAATTCAATGAAAATGAAAGTACAATATAATCAAACTTATGGGACATTATGAAGCAGTGCTAAGAGGAAAATTCATAGCACTAAATGTACACATAAAGAAGTTGGAGAAATCTCACACTAGTAACTTAACAGCACACCTGAAAGCTCTAGAACAAAAAGAAACAAACTCACGCAGGAGGAATAGACACCAGGAAATAATAAAATTGAGGGCTGAAATCAATAAAATGGAAACCAAGAAGACAATACAAAGAATCAATGAAACAGAATTGGTCTTAGAAAAAATCAACAAGATAGACAAACCCCTATCCAAATTAACCAAAAGGCAGAGAGAGAGAGAGAGAGAGAGAGAGAGAGAGAGAGAGAGAGAGAGAGAGAGAGAGCACTCAAATTAACAAAATCAGAAAAGAAAAGGGAGACACAGCAAAAGAAAATGAGAAAATCCAGAGAATCATCAGGTCATACTTCAAAAACCTGTACTCCACAAAATTGGAAAATCTGAAAGAAATGGACAATTTTCTGGATAGATCCCACATACCAAAATTAAATCAGAACAGATAAATATTTAAAAAGACCAATAACCCCTAAGGAAATAGAAACAGTCATTAAAAGTCTCCCAAGCAAAAAAAAAGCCCAGAACCAGATGGTTTCAGTGCAGAATTCTACCAGATTTTCTTTTTTTTTTTTTTTCCAGAACTGAGGACCGAACCAAGGGCCTTGCACTTGCTAGGCAAGCACTCTACCACTGAGCTAAATCCCCAACCCCCAGATTTTCAAAGAAGAGCTACTTCCAATACTCTTCAAATTGTTCCACACAATAGAAAGAGAAGGAACACTACCAAACTCTTTTTATGAGGCTACAGTTACCCTGATACTCAAACCACACAAAGAAGCAACAAAGAAAGAAAATTATAGACCAGTCTCCCTCCTTAACATGGATGCAAAAATACTCAACAAAATATTGACAAAATGAATTGGAGGGCTCCTATTGCAAATCACCCTCTGGAGCGATGGAAGGATCTTTCTACTGGCACTTGGAGGGGACCCAATCTGGTGTTGGTGTGGCTCAGGGTTCTGTTTATGACTTTCCTCAGGACAATGAGGTTCCTCTTTGGATTCCTGTGCACTGAGTGTGCCCTGTGACTGCTGCTGAAGCCCAACATGGCAGAGACCTATTGGGCCTTCATGAAAAACTCTCCCCTTCTGATGTCAATGGGGATTGAGAGCCCAATATGGCCAGCTTTGGCAAGCATTAATGTAAGCCTAGGAACTGTAGCCATGTGGTTGGATTCTCCAGAAGGTAATGTATGGTAACTGCCTTTTCAAGTATGTTTGAGAATGTGTCACCCAGATACCTTGGAGATTAAGGATAACCCTGAAGGTCACTGACCTCCATTTGTTAACTGTAGCATGCCAGCTAAGCCTTTTAATTTTCAAAATCCTCTTCAAGCTGGTGTAGTACCTACTTTTCAGGAGTGGCTCTGGGCAACATTTATTGGCCTCCTGAAATTCATTTAGCCCCCTTTGAAGATACCTTAAAATTTATAAGCCTAAATGTAGCCATTATAAGACCATTAGTTAAGCAACTTGAGGAAAAGAGGGTTTATTATGTCTTAGAGTTTGAGGGTACAGTCCATCCTGACAAGGAAGACAGTGAAACAGGAGTGTGAGGTAACTCATTCCATTGAGTTCACTGTCAGGAATAAGTGAGAAATGAAGGCTTGTGCTTAGTTCCTTTTCTAAAGAAATTCTTTTTTTTTATTTTATTTATTTTATTTTACAATACTATTCAGTTCTACATAACAGCCACAGATTTCCTTGTTCTCTCCCTTCCTGCCCCCTCCCCTTCCCCCCAGCCCACCCTCCTTTCCCACCACCTCCAGATCAAGGCCACCCCCGAGGACTGAGATGGACCTGATAGACTCAGTCCAGGCAGGTCCAGTCCCCTCCTCCCAGATTGAGCCAAGTGTCCCTGTATAAGTCCCAGGTTTCAAACAGCTATCTCATGCAGTGAGCCCAGGACCTAGTACCACTGCCTAGATGCCTCCCAAACAGATCAAGCCAATCACCTGTCTCACCTATTCAGAAGGCCTGATCCAGTTGAGGGCCCCTCAGCCTTTGGTTCATAGTTCATGTGTTTCCATTCGTTTGGCTATTTGTCCCTGTGCTTTATCCAACCTTGGTTTCAACACAGAAGAGTAACAAGTATAGGTGTGAGATCCAAGATTTGTCTTCACACCAATCTGATTCTAAAGCCTGATTTTTCTCAACATAAAACTCTGGTAGGTCTCACCCATATTTTTTTCAAGAATAAAATAAAAAGAAAGCTTTTCCCTTAAGTGAATAAAAAAAATATTTTTATATTTCATAAATGTATGACAGGTGCTATGACTTGAGCAGAGATCCACCTGGTATATTTATTGATGTGTAGTTTTTTGATGTCCATTTCCTGTAATACCCTGAAGGATTACAATTTCAAAAACTGATAAGCAGTAATTCGATTTTGAGTGTGAATAAGGACATGTTTGTTGGCATATGTGTATATATACAGGAACTTCTCTAAGATTCTCAAAACTTAAAAGCAATCTTTCAAATACATTCATGATGTCTCCACTCAAATCTACCTAGATTAACAATATAATATTACCACTAATTACCACTATTGCCACTAATACAAACAGGTTGTTGGAACACTGTTATCATGCTTTATATTTGTTAATAGAATCTTAGTCCTAGTAGAGAATATATAGAGAATGTATCTAAGTTGTATTGTATTTTTGTTCATTTCTTCTTTTTACGATGTAAATTTCATGAGAGTATAACAGTTTCTTTCACACTCCTAAACCTAGTGCATAGCCTTGTGTACAAACATTGCTTTTTAAATTACTAGTTAAACAAATGAATATATAAGCAGTAAATCATTGTCATTTCATTACATTCCTCTTCTTTTATGCTTAATCAGAACATTTATTAACATTTAATGATGTGAATCAGATCAAGGAATATTATAGTTATTTGTGAAGCCTTCAATAAATTGCTCAGTTAATAGAAAAAAAAAAGACCATTAGTTATGTTCCTTGTGAGCTGCCTGTTTTTTCTTTATGGTTCTTAGTTGTTCTTTTGCAGAGCTGCCAGCTTAAGTCGTACTGGGATCAAGAAAAATGGGCCTTGGTGGTTTGTGTTCTGGGAGTTGTGTCTGTGCCAGTGGATGCCCACACACTCCAGAAGAGAATTTGACATTGCTGCTGCCGTTGTTGCTGTTATAACAGTGGCGGCCACCGCTGCTACTGTTTCTGGGATTACCATTTCATAATTGCTTACTATGGTGATATTTTATTTGTACTGAAATGTGATTTTAATTGTATGTTAATAAATAAAGTTGCCCGGGGGTCAGAGCTATTAGAGCCATAGCAAAAGCTGGGCGTTGGTGGTGCATGCCTTTAATCCCAGCACTTGGTAGGCAGAGCTAGGTAGATCTCTGTGTGTTCAAGGATACAGCCAGCATTGGAGACACACACCTTTAATCTCAATACCATAGAAGACCTGGAGGGCTGTACAACAGACAGTGACGAGGCGGTCATGTGGTTGGTTTTACAACCAATGAGAAGGCAGAACAGAAAGACTATATAAAGACAAACAGACAGGAAGCAGCTCTTTTTCGGAGAGGTCTCTTGGCTTAAAAGGCTAGCTGCAGCAGGTGGGTAAGGCTCTTAGCTCTGATCTCTTGGCTTTCTTCTTTGCATTGGTTCTGTGTTTCTTATTTAATAAGACGGTTGCTTATATCTACAGCTTACTACAGCCAGCACAGTGGAGACCCTGGCAGCAAAAGTAGCTACCACAGTTAGTTAATCTTTCATTCTATTGGGCATGATAAATTTAATTCAATAGTTATATACATTTCAATTGGCTTTGAAAATTATAAATTCATCAACTCAAGTTCCATTTGCTTTTGGGATACCATCTTCCAAGGACTCCAATTTGCAGTAAGGCTCGTTAAGGAAGGGAATGGCTCAGTTGCCTTTAGCCTACTGGCTATGGGTGGGTTAGGACTTCTGTTGGTCTTTTCCGTGTTGAAAACACAGATTGCAAGTCCAGCACCACTTTGAGATCTTTGGTAGCAGTTAACTCTGCAGCTCACACACGATTGAGCCTGTATGATAATGAGTATTCAGAGACGGGTAATCCATGGGGGCTGCTCACCAACCTAAGACAGAGTTCCTGTGTGGCCTGGGCAGGCATCTCCATGACGGGGAAGGTGAGCTGCTGATGTCCCACATAACTTAAGTCAGAAGCTCATTTATTAGTAAAAGGGGGCACCTGTAGAGCCCTGGCCCTCGTTTTGAGTAACTGTTGCCTTGCTTGCTGACCTTGATCTTGATATCCCCCCTATGCTAATTCCCTGCTGGATTCCACCCTCCTGAATGCTTAAGGGAAGTTCCTTGTCTGTCTATTCTGCATATTGGGCGTTAACAGCTTAGATGCAAGATTGTAAAACATCAATAAATGGCATTCAGCATTAAGATAGATTGATAGATAGATAGATAGATAGATAGATAGATAGATAAAATAAATAAATAAATAAATAAATAAATAAATAAATAAATAAATAAATAAATAAATAAATAAATATGGCTGAAATAGTTGGGTCAAGTCTGCATCGGGTTGGTTCAGTAGTCAATGCAAATGAGGGCATATTTTAAAAATTGTAGCAGAACGTATTCTCTCTGGATAAAATGGGAATAAGGATGGTAGTGCATCAACCAATTTCAGAATACACTAGCAAGTAAAATGTAAAACATTAATATTTATACAGGTGTGGAATAAAAGTAAATAATACTGTATAGTATAAATGTAGGCAGAATTCTGTCCCAAACACTTGATTTCTAGTTCATTCCTCCCCATAATAGTAGATTTAAAGAAGTTAGCCAGTAATGGAAGTGGTGGGGAGTCAGAATATTGGAGGTTAAGGATTCCTTCTAATACTCCTGGCTTTGCTATGCTGGGCTGAGTTCCTACCGTTTGACATGCCAAACCCACTCTTCTCTCCCATGCTCCAGGACCATCAGCAGGTTCCCTTGTCCTCTGGATTCTACTAGATCTCACCAGCAGAGAGCTAGAATGGGTGGAAAAGACCAGAGAATGACCTGTTTCCACTCCACTGGTGGGTGTGTCTGGGCACAGGTCAACACTCTCTGTTCAGATGGCCTTGCACACAGCCTGTCTCCAGTTGGCCTTGCACACAGCCTGTCTCCAGATGGCCTTGCACACTGCCTGTCTTCAGATGGCCTTGCACACAGCCTGTCTTCAGATGGCCTTGCACACAGCCTGCCTTCAGATGGCCTTGCACACAGCCTTTCTTCAGATGGCCTTGCACACAGCCTGTCTTCAGATGGCCTTGCACACGGCCTGTCTCCAGATGGCCTTGCACACAGCCTGTCTCCAGATGGCCTTGCACACTGTCTGTCTTCAGATGGCCTTGCACACAGCCTGAATTCAGATGGCCTTGCACACTGCTTGTTTTCAGATGGCCTTGCACACTGCCTGTCTCCAGATGGCCTTGCACACAGCATGACTTCAGATGGCCTTGCACACTGCCTGTCTCCAGATGGCCTTGCACACAGCCTGACTTCAGATGGCCTTGCACACTGCCTGTCTTCAGATGGCCTTGCACACAGCCTCTCTTCAGATGGCCTTGCACACAGCCTCTCTTCAGATGGCCTTGCACACAGACTGTCTAACTCCATATTCTAGTGACACATTGCACAACTGTCCCAAATGGCTTCTGTGTTCCTTGCTGACGCCTTTTGTAAATACTCCCTCCATGAAACTCTCCTCTATTCAGTTGATCTAATTTATCATGTGTTTTTAGCTGGAATCCTAAATGAAATAGTCAGAAATCATGTTTCTGATTGTGGGGCAATTAGTGTCCATTCAAAAACAGTTGTTGGACAGTAACAAGAAGTATGACTATTTCTCTTTCCTCTGTTAATGGTTTCCTTGACAAGCCTGAGGGATACAGACTTTGATACTATCCCTCAACTCTTCTTTAAAGTTATACGGCCTCAGCCGGGCGGTAGTGGCGCACGCCTTTAATCCCAGCACTCGGGAGGCAGAGCCAGGCGGATCTCTGTGAGTTCGAGGCCAGCCTGGGCTACCAAGTGAGTTCCAGGAAAAGGTGCAAAGCTATACAGAGAAACCCTGTCTCAAAAAAAAAAAAAAAAAAAAGTTTTACGGCCTCACTTTTATTAAAATTACTCTTGGTTTATGCGCTGAATTGGGGAGTAGAGAGCAAGCAAGCAACTTTGCCAGATTGACTTGAGTTGGTCTTCTATCCACCCACTGTACTGTGTGTGTGTGTGTGTGTGTGAGAGAGAGAGAGAGAGAGAGAGAGAGAGAGACAGAGACAGAGACAGAGACAGAGACAGAGACGGGGGTGGGGGAGAGAAGAAGCAAGAAAGGATTTTAGTTATGGTGAGTTCTAGACTTAGAGTAAACTTAGAGCTGGTGTTAGAAATAGGGTTAGATACAAACTTAAAATGGAGCCATGTGAACATTAAATTTAAAGTTGATATGGTTAGGGTTAGGGACAGATATTGGTGTAACACTGGGATAGGAGTATAATTACTGTTGAAAATGATTTACAGTTAGTTTTAGTCCTAGTTTTACTACTTGGGTTATATGTCCAGTTAGGCTAGTTTAATTCTTATTGGGAGGCAATTCCCAGGACAATGTTACCTGGGTTCTATCAGCTTTTATTCTAGAGTATTTTTTCAGGGGTGTTTATAGACAGCCTCAGGCAGGGAGCACAAATTTTCCTAACCTGTAAGAGAAGACAATGTCTCCCTCCAGGACATGCTTGGTCAGGTTAGCTCGTGGTTCACCAGAGAAGACTGAAGTTCTAATCTTGAAGTTTCTCAGCTATGCCCACTGTACCTGAAGCATACAAGTGGCCTCTTCACATGGCCTTTGGGACTAGAAAGACATGGGGAGCTAATGCAAGCCCACTCCTGTTCATTCTGACTGCTGTCTTATGAGTAAACTCGGCCTGTGTTTCATGTCTTCTGCTAACACCTATGGATTGTAGGAGGCTAAACTGCTAAGTTAAGTGTCGGTCAGTCTCCTGTCACTATAACAAATCCCCAGATAACTAACTAATAAGGAGAAAGGGCATATCGTAGCTCACAAATGACAAGGCTGATGGAGTGGACCCGTAGATTCCACTACATAACAGAGGCCTCTGACACTGCTGATAAAGCCACAGCAGGATGCACAGGGCACAGAAAACAGCTGATCCCATGGCCAAGGAGCAAACGATAACAGGAATGGGCCCATTTGAGAGCAGGCCCCCCGGGTCCTCAGGACCTACCACCACTGCCCCGTAGCACCATCCTAGAGACCAAGCCTTTCAACATAGGGGCCTTTGAGAGACATTCATCACTCAAACTACAGCAGCTTGCACACAGAGTCTTATCTCATGCCCTTCACAGCCCTTGCCAGCCAATGGCATCCTTTGATTAGTTTCCATCCTGAAGTTGGGTCATTTTGTATCAGGCCTGCTGCCCTATACAACTGTAACCACTTTCCCTCGAGATACTCTGGGCCATGAAGTGTCCCTCTTGGTTTTTTCTGTGTCTGTCTTCCTGATTAGAGAGCCTATACTCATTACACTGCTCTCCATGATTAGAGAGCCTATAGTCATTACACTGCTCTCCAGTAGCAGCCACATCACAGGAAATGACCTCTAAAGCAGTGTGAAGACCACAGCACTTCTTTTACCAATGCTTTTCTCGGGCCCCATTTGGAGAAATAAAGTCAGAACTTGACGCCTAGGTTAGCAACACATGAAAAATCCACTCCCGTGCCCCTCTCCTCCTAGTCTTTAAGTTCTTTCCTCCAGGGCTGGGGAGATGGAGGGAGTTAACACTGACTGCTCTTCCAGAGGACCTGGGTTTGCTCCCAGTAACGACATGGCAGCTCACATCCATTCCTAACTCCAGATTCATGGAATCCAGTGCCCTCTTCTGTCATCCATGGGCAGCAGGCACAGACATTCCTGCAGACAATGCACCCACACACATAAAAAATGAAATAAATTCTTTCCTCTATATTATGTGGAGATGTCAGGGCTTGGCTGCTTTCAGTGCGGAACCAGCTGTTCAGTCACCATGGCTTGCTGGAGTATGGAAAGAGAGTGCTGGGAGGACCCGTCAGGTTGCTGGAGTGCAGGAAGAGAGTGCCGGGAGGATCCGTCAGGGTTTTGTTTGTTTTATTTATTTTTTTTTGTCTTGCTCCTATGGCTTGCTCAGCCTGCTTTCTTTTTTTTTTTTTTTTAATGCCAAATGCCATTTATTGAAGGAGGGAGGAGGTCTTAAATACAGGCTTACAGCACAATGGGAGAACCCCGGAGGGCAGAAGTTCTCTACCAATGTTTACAATCTTGCATCTAAGCTGTTAACGCCCATTATGCAGAATAGACTGACGAGGAACTTCCCTTAAGCATTCAGGAGGGTGGAACCCAGCAGGGAATTAGCATAGGGAGGATATCAAGGTCAAGGTCAGCAAGCAGGCAACAGTTACCCAGGGCTCTACAGGTGCCCCCTTTTACTAAAAAATGAGCATCTGTCTTAGGTTGCATGGGACGTCAGCAGCTCACCTTCCCCGTCATGGAGATGCCTGCCCAGGCCACACAGGAACTCTGTCTTAGGATGGTGAGCACCCCCCCATGAATTACCCGTCTCTGAATACTCATTATCATACAGGCTCAATTG
>NW_023504464.1:0-8000 GCF_004664715.2 Peromyscus leucopus | reverse complement strand
TCTGGGTTTGATTGAGAGAACCTGTCTCACTGAATAAGGTGAAAAAAGGTAGTGATGGTGTACACCTTTGATCCAGTGCTGGAGAGGCAGAGGCAGGAGGATGTCTTTCAGTTCCAGGCCAGCCTGGTCCACAGAGGACAGCCATGGCTGTTACATAGAGACACCCAGTCTCAACAATAACAAAAACAACAACATGAATAAGGTGAAAGAGGTCTCAAGAATGCATCCCATATCAACCCTGGGCCTCCACAAGCACACGCACAGACATATATATACTTATGTGCCCACCCCAGCTCTGCCCCTGTGCCCACCCGCCCTGCACCTTCCTCGGCCCCTCCCAAGACCCCTTGGTTCTTCAGTACCACTCCTGGGTGCCCACCCACCTTGAACGAGGTGTTTCACTCTCCCAAACTGTCTCAGGAAACTCTCCACGTATCTCTTTTCTCGCTTGAGGAACCGCAGATCATCCTCTCTCCTCTCCAGCAAGTCCTCCAAATCACAGGCCTTCTCTTGGAGTGGCAGTCGTATTCTGTCTGAAAAGTAAGTTGACAGCTCACACAATCCCGCTTGCCTTCCATGTAGCCGCTTTCTGCTGCCTCGCTCTGCACACGCTCCATGGTCAGGGCGATAAGGAGGGACCAGGAAGACGGTGGCCCAGCCAGTCTATGAGGACGGTAGAGCCATGTGCTCGGCAGCATGAAACAGAGCAAGCTCTTACTGCCCTCATTCTACTGCCTTCTCAGGATATTCCTCAGAATAATAAATCACAGCTTCTCAACTTGCTGACAACAACTGCCGGTGGTTACAAAGCCCAGAAACACATCCTGCCCGCAAAATGCCATATCCAAGCTTTCTCCCTCTTGAAGTGGCTCAGCAGCCTGAAGGTGGTATCTGAACTTCATACTTACTTAAGTTCCAGATTTCAACAAACTGACTCCTGTGCTCAAGGATCAACTCCAGCTGCCCAACTGCAATGGTGCCGTTCTCGAGTTCCTCTGCAACCTTTTGGAACACAGACTCAGCCGTGGCAATCAGCTGCTTGCCTTCCCCTGTGATGTGTTCTAAGATTTTCTCATTGGTTCCTGATCAGAGAGAGCACAGGTCAGAGCCTGGTCTGCTGACCCCATCTGTTCCCACCACGCATCCCTGATGACTCTTCATGGTACAGCAGCAGTCGGCAATGTTTTCATGTGACACACTTGACTAGTGCATGGCTTCAGGTTCGCATGTCCTGCCCACCATGCCCTGCGGTAGTGTACTGTGTGAAACTGACAATCAATTTAGATGGCAAGATTTTCAATACACTTACTTTTAACCTTCAGAGAATCTCTCTACTGGTATCATTAGATTTGTGTTAAGAGCATGTTTATCTGTATCATCGAAACAAAGTAGCCTTATCCATCATTGTAGATCATAAAACAACTGGGCATAGTGGCACCGCCTTTAATCCAGTATCTGGAGGCAGAGACAAGCAGATCTGTTAGTTCGAGGCCACCAAGGTCTACACAGCAAACTCTAGACCAGGCAAGGCTACATGGTGAGACTCAGTCTCAGAAAAACAACACACGAACGAACTGAGATGCCAAAGAAAGCCTGGTGGCTCCGCACATGGAAATTATTCCATGATGCAACTAGAACTCAGCTGTTGAGCAATGGGAGACAGGGAGGAGCTTCAATGCAAATCGCTATGAAACAGGCAGTCTAAGGCCACACTCGTTAGAGATTCCAATATGGGATCATCCAGAAAACAAAACCACAGGGCAGGGCGTAAGGAGAGGGCTACAGATCTCGGGGCACTGAGTTCATTGTGTTGACTGTGATGCCCAAGCATGCATCATACATCTATTAGAACCTAGAGAACACTTAAGAACCCAGACTTAACAGTATGCCAGCACTGACCAGCTCACACACCCACACACTCCAGAGCATGGGTGCTGGGGAGCTGTGTGGGAGCTATGTTTCTGATGAATTTTTCTAGACAATGTATTAATGAAAATACAGACACGTGATACTCCCAAGCTAGCTAAGAGCAGAGGCATGTGGCACCCACATCAGCAGCCACACTTTGGCTTCACCCCCACAAGCTGTTAAGGGCCTCCTTTTTGGGCTCACAATGAGAATGAGAATTCCAGCTTACCTGGCTTTTAGTTCCAAACCTGGCACATTCCTGCTACAAGATCTGAACACAGCAGCTCACACAAGACACATGAGAGATTTCAGGGAAGACATACACTTGGCGCTGTGTATGCTGGGAGGACCAGGTGGGAGGGACTTCCTGTTCTGTTAATTAATCAGTACTGTTCTCAAAGTAACGGCTCTGAAGGCGTGTGTGTGTGTGTGTGTGTGTGTGTGTGTGTGTGTGTGTGTGTGTATAGGTGTGCACTCTCGAATGCATGTGTAGGCAGTCCATGCATAGAAACCAGGTCTCTCTCTGAACCTGAAGCTTGACTCAGAGCTGGAAGCCCAGGGATCCTCTGTCTCTGTCTCCTACCCTGCTGGCCTCCTCCCAGCTGCCGGCCCATCTCCTCAGCCCAACTTTAGTTCTTGATGCTATCTGTGGACCAAAGCCAGTCAGTCATCTATGCTCTGCATTTCACATCCCCTCATCTGGAGTGTGAGGCCTTAGACTGTCAGGGAGGCAGCATCAAGGACAGCATGGCTGCAGAGGGGCTAGTACCCAGCAGCACTCAGTCAACTCTGACTTTGGTCTTCTTCAAGATGCCCATCCCTGTCTAGGTCCCTCCATCCAAGCTACTTCCTTTATTAGTACAGGCCAGCCAAATGTCAGGTGTTGTGGATATCGCTCTGTATAAATAAAGTACTGATTGGCCAGTAGCCAGGCAGGAAGTATAGGCGGGACAAGGAGAGAGGAGAATTCTGGGAAGTGGAAGGCTGAGTCAGAGAGATGCTGCCAGCCGCCACCATGAAAGATGTTAAGATACCAGTAAGCCACAAGCCACGTGGCAACGTATAGATTAATAGAAATGGGTTGATTTAAGATATAAGAACAGTTAGCTAACTGATTTTTTTGAGTTGATCTTGTATCCTGCCACTTTACTGAAGGAGTTTATCAGCTGTAGGAGTTCCCTGGTAGAGTTTTTAGGGTCACTTATGTATACTATCATATCATCTGCAAATAGTGAAAGTTTGACTTCTTCCTTGCCAATTTGTATCCCTTTGATCTCCTTTTGTTGTCTTACTGCTCTAGCTAGAACTTCTAGTACTATATTGAATAAATATGGGGAGAGTGGACAGCCTTGTCTTGTACCTGAATTTAGTGGTATCGCTTTGAGTTTCTCTCCATTTAATTTGATGTTTGCTGTTGGCTTGCTATAAATTGCTTTTATTATGTTTAGAAATGTTCCTTGTATTCCTGATCTTTCTAAGACCTTTATCATGAAGGGGTGTTGGATTTTGTCAAAGGCTTTTTCAGCATCTAAGGAGATGATCATGTGGTTTTTTTCTTTCAGTTTGTTTATATGGTGTATTACATTGACTGATTTTCGTATGTTGAACCATCCTTGCATCCCTGGATGAATCCTACTTGGTCGTGATGGATGATTGTTATGATGTATTCTTGGATTCAGTTTGCCAATATTTTGTTGAGTATTTTTGCATCAATGCTCATGAGGGAGATTGGTCTGTAGTTCTCTTTCTTTGTTGCATCTTTGTGTGATTTGGGTATCAGGGTAATTGTGGCCTCATAAAAAGAGTTTGGTAGTGTTCCTTCTGTTTCTATTGTGTGGAACACTTTGAAGAGGATTGGTATTAGTTCTTCTTTGAAAGTCTGGTAGAATGCTCATGGATAGGTAGGATTAACATAGTAAAAATGTCAATCTTACCAAAAGCAATCTACAGATTCAATGCAATCCCCATCAAAATCCCAACACAATTCTTCACAGACTTGGAAAGAAAAATACTCAACTTTATATGGAAAAACAAAAGACCCAGGATAGCTAAAAGAATCCTATACGATAAAGCAACCTTTGGAGGCATCACCATCCTGACCTCAAACTCTACTATAGAGCTATAGTAACAAAAACAGTTTGGTACTGGTATAAAAACCGACATAAGGACCAATGGAATCGAATTGAAGACCCTGACATTAATCCATGCACATATGAACACCTGGTTTTTGACAAAGGAGCCAAAACTATAAAATGGAAAAAAGAAAGTATCTTCAACAAATGGTGCTGGCATAACTGGATGTCAATATGTAAAAGATTACAAATAGATCCATATCTGTCACCATGCACAAAACTCAAGTCCAAGTGGATCAAAGACCTAAACATAAATCCAGTTACACTAAACTTAATAGAAAAGAAAGTAGGAAGCACTCTTGAATCGACATTGGCACCGGAGACCATTTCCTAAATAAAACACCAAACAGCACAGACCCTGAGCACAACAATTAATAAATGGGACCTCTCAAAACTGAGAAGCTTTTGCAGGGCAAAAGACACAGTCAATAAGACAAAAAGACAGCCAACAGATTGGGAAAAGATCTTCACCAACCCCACATCTGACAGAGGATTGATCTCCACAATATATAAAGAACTCAAGAAACTAGACATCAAAGTACTGAACAGTCCAATTAAAAAATGGGCTAAAGAGCTAACAGAGAATTCACAAAACAAGAACTACAAATGGCTGAAAGACATTTAAAGAAATGCTCAACATTCTTATCATCAGAGAAATGCAAATCAAAACGACTCTGAGATACCACCTTACACCTGTTAGAATGGCTACGATCAAAACACCAATGACAACCAATGTTGGAGAGGATGTGGAGCAAAGGGAACACTCCTCCACTGTTGGTGGGAATGTAAACTTGTACAACCACTGTGGAAATCAGTATGGGCGGTTTCTCAGAAAATTAGGAATCCAACTACCTCAAGACCCAGCCATCCCACTCTTGGGCATATACCCAAGGAATGCTGATTCATACCATAAAGATACATGCTCAGCTATGTTCATAGCAGCACTATTTGTAATAGCCAGAACCTGGAAACAACCTAGATGCCCATCAACGGAAGAATGATGAAAAAATGTGTATAATATACACAATGGAGTACTACTCAGCAGAGAAAACAATGAAAGCATGAAATTTGCAGGCAAATGGATGGAACTAGAAAAAATCATCCTGAGTGAGGTAACCAAACCAGAAAGACAGTCATGGTATGTACTCACTCATAGAGTGGATTCTAGATATAAAATAAAGAACAATCAGACCACAACCCATAGAACCATAGAGGCTATATATATAGCATGGAGGTCCCTAGGACGACTGTGGCTTATAATAAATTTCAGTTTTACTCAATTATTGAAAAAAAATAGCCAAATGAATGGAAACACATGAACTATGAACCAAAGGCTGAGGGGCCCCAGCTGGATCAGGCCCTCTGAATAGGTGAGACAGTTGATTGGCTTGATCAGTTTGGGAGGCAACTAGGCAGTGGGACCAAGTCCTGTGCTCATTGCATGAGTTGGCTGTTTGAAACCTGGAGCTTATGCAGGGACACTTGGCTCAGTCTGGGAGGAAGGGACTGGACCTCCTGGACTGAGTCTACCAGGTTGATCGAAGTCCTCGGGGGAGGACTTGTCCTGGAGGAGGTGGGAATGGGGGTGGCTGGGGGTAAGGGGAGGGTGGGAGGGGGGAGAATAGGGGAACCCATGGCTGATATGTAGAACTGAATGGTATTGTAAAATAATATATATATAAAAGAAGCCTGCCACGGCCATACAGTTTGTAAGCAATGTAAGTCTCTGTGTTTACTTGGTTGGGTCTGAGCAGCTGTGGGACTGGCAGGTGACAAAGATTTGTCCAGACTGTGGGCAAGCCAGAAAAACTCTAGCTACACACTTGTCTAAAAAAATAAAAAATAGAAAATTCCTTTTAGGTCGGGCAGTGGCACACGCCTTTAATCCCAGCACTTGGGAGGCAGAGGCAGGTGGATCTCTGTGAGTTCAAGGCCAACCTGGGCTACAGAGTGAGTTCCAGGAAAGGCGCAAAGCTACACAGAGAAACCCTGTCTCAAACAAAACAAAAAAATCCTTCTAAAACCACATGTAGGGCTGGAGAGATAGCTCAGAGGTTAAGAGCACTGGCTATTCTTCCAGAGGTTCTGAGTTCAATTCCCAGCAACCACATGGTGGCTCACAACCATCTATAATGAGATCTGGTGCCCTCTTCTGGCCACGTAGACACAGCACTGTATACATAGTAAATAAAAAAAAAATCTTTAAAAAAAAAAAAAACAACATCTAAGGGCCTGTGAAAGGCGTAGCAGGTAAAGATGCCAAGGCTGACTACCTGAGTTCAATCCTTGGAATATATATGGTGGATCTGGAGCCCACATGATGAAAAGGAGAAAACTGACTTCTGAAAATTACCCTCTGACCTACACACAGAGGTACAAGGTTAGACTGAGGGGGAATAGCATCGCGGACAGATCCTCCTGGCTGAAATCACCTCTGGGCTTTGAATAGGGGGCTGGATGGAAACCAGACTGGACTGGAAGCAAGCGCCTTTGAGCCGCAGTGGTCAGGGGAGAACCCAGCATGTGTGGGGAGGCTAGAAGAGCATCTGAGTGTGGTGAGCTGGGATTCAGGCTTGGCGGGAGCTCTGGGTTTTGTAATCACACTGCCAACCCCTGAACGCCTGGCACCAGGTTGGATCTGCCCGAGTGGTTGAAGAGAAGCCTGGTCAGGACAGGGCACGCCCCTTTCTGATGCACCTTGTGGGTGCCAACGCCTACCTGTAACACTCAGGACTAGGGTTGGCCAGACTGAACTGAGCAGGGAACCTTCAACCGGGAAGGGAATTCCAAGGCAGCTGCCGAACGCAGGACAGGAACTTAGTGTCACCTGGTTCTGGGGATTCTGGGGCGGAGGGTGGGAGTGGATCAAACTAGGTGAGCCTTCAAAGCTTCTCCTGCCACTAGTGGCTGCTCTAGCCAGGCCACCCAGCTGCACTCTCAGGCTGGTAAGTGGGTGAGGCTGGGATAAATATTCACAAACAGCGTCTCCAATCCTCCTCTTCTGCGGCCAGATTTCACCTTGGCCAGATTGGCTTGTCCAGAATCCTCTGCCTGACCATACATGAGGGACAAAACCCCTTTCTGAGGTGCAGAGAGAGCCATGTCTTCTAGACGCACTGGTGGTGTGCAGAGCTGAGGCCCACAACCCCACACTGGTGGGTGCCACTCTTACAGCCTGCCCCACTCTGGCTGGTTGACGATGCCAGTGACAGATGTGGGGACTCCTGCCCGGCTTGGCCCTTGGGTCTCCCCCAGCCTCTCTCCCACCTCCTCCGGAGGATATGCCTTTTTTTTCTCAAGGATGACAAAGGGACAACAGGCACCTGAGGCCTTCTGGGAAGGCCAGCTGGGCCTGTGCTACTCCTGGCCTCCTGTCTAGCCCTCGCCTAGGGGAGAAGGCTGCTTGCCCTGAGGTCTTCATTGCATCATGTCCAGCTCCTGCCTAGGAAGCAGCGGCAAGGATTTGGGGAAGGACCGGAGCCTGGGGGAGGAGCTTGAGGAGGGATCCAGGAGTCACAGGAAGGGGCCTCCTCGTGACTGGCTGTGAATCCCGAGTAAGGCGCCCAGGGACACCTGTGTGCTCTCTGGTGCCTGCCACCTTTCCCGACTGACACCCACTCTCCTCTCCAGGCCTGGCAGCCTCAGCTGCACCCGGCCGGATTGCATCATGCTTGGCTTTGTTCTCAAAGAGGCAGGTGCCGGAGGGCCGTGTGCTTCCCTCCCACCCTTCCCACTCCCTCCCTTCAGGGTTCTCCACGCCCCATTAGAGGGGGGAAGGCAGAGTAGGCTGTGTCAAGGTGGTCCCCCAAAAAGGAACACCAGGTGCATAGCAGGATACGGACTATCAGAACTGGTGACAAGGTCAGAAGCGTTCCCCTGCTTCTAAGGCTAAAAATAACATAAGCTGAATTAATTCAACGCTTGCAGGAAGTACGAAGTGTGTGTGTGTGTGTGTGTGTG